>NW_026856679.1:0-192454 GCF_026571515.1 Ruditapes philippinarum | reverse complement strand
TACATACAAATCAGAGATAATAACATTTTGAAGAACAATAAAGCTCTGAAATTGTCGCCTTACTTTGTACTTAAAAAATCAAACAAAACAAATTGCCTGTAATGTTTTACATAGAAAAAAGGTTCTTGAATTATATTATTCTGCTTAACCTTTATTTGCTAAATAATACAAATACCTTTTTTCAGTACAATACTCAGTGATGATAAAATGTAATTATTTAACATGTTACGTAAAATTCAAAAGTCATCCATTAGGACTGAATTCTGAGAACAAAAGCGTCAATTTAGCTATATGTGATCATTGTGAAACTTAATTGACGAAAAGTAAAAACCAACATTTATTTGATTGAGAAATAATTGATAATCTCCATTCAGTTAGCCGAATGGAACACTTATGACAAGGCTCGTTCAGTGGGATGAGGTATGTGACTTTAACAGTTTATTATACATCATCAACAATATGCTTTATTGAATATTACCATGTATAAGGCAATGATAAGGAAGAGGAAAATTTTGATATAAATTTGTATATTGTACTCAAGTGGACAAAAAATAAAAATAATTTGCAAATGTATTGTACATTTATAGTTTAGTTCTAATATAGTTTGGAATTAGGCGATATTTAAAGTATATGCTAAACAATAACATGAAAAAATGAGAGTCAAAAGTTGCAAGTTGCAGCAACTTAAAAGTTGAAATGCACATTTATCTTATGATATCAATGTACTATATTTCTCTATTTTCTCTTTTAATTAACGTGTAGTTTTAGATATACACGCATATATATAACAGAAATGTCAGTTACGTTTACCTTTTATCATATAGAGTTTTTTATACTTAAAATTCAGACGTTCTTAAACGCAAACACGGTCTCTTGGTATTCAAAGCATTCTCTGCAACTGTACTTTTTATCTATCATAGTCACTGGAATGAACCATATGGGCTGAATAATTGTATTGACCTATTTGCGTTTCTTAAATATTGAATGTTTAATTTGTTACATCGACAGTAATTGGATAACAGTTTACATCTATATTCACAGCTAAGTACTACTCATTTGTCCTGCAAAAAAGCAATTGTGCTAAAAAAAACATTTGATTTGTTATATGGGCGAATATAAACGCTTGTTTGCAATAAAAAAAAACTTTGCCTAACTCTTCGGTTTAATAACTATAAACATACTCGTGTGTTATGAAATACATTTAGTAAAAACAATTTGCATTTCAGATAACCACTTTCATTCTTATTTTTTGTATCTATTATACAAAGTTTCAGACGTTTAATTCATTTTCAAGTTTTCCTTAGGTAAAGCTTTCAATAAATGAAAAATAGCCGACTCAGGTCCATGTCTATTCTTGTAGCGATAACCTACAAATTGATAATATTCCGTCTATGAAATAGACATAATTTCCTTGACACTTGTCAATCGCTTAACTCTGAATGGTCAGATTCTGCCCCCCCCCCTCCCAAAGTGATACGCCACTGTAAACACTCTATCAAAAAATATTTTAATATTTAAATACAAATTGGACATCTGTTACAACAATAAAACTGGTTTCCAAACAATTTTCACATATATGAAAAAAAAATCCGTATACAATTAAGTCTCAATAAATTAAAGTTCGTTTCTCCGATTTAGACCAACTGTAAAGCAGTTTCAAAATTACTTGATATTCGTACATTCAAATTTAATGATGTTTTCCATTACAGATCACTTCAAATAACTACAGATCCATCAAGAAGCAAAATTGATTAAAAATGTTTACTTAACGACTTTGGCAATATGTATACTCTGAAATATTTTAAAGTACTTTTACACATAGTATACTTTGGATTACATGCACTTTTATAACTTGTCATCATATTAATGACACATACAGACTAATACAAGATAAACTTCTGCACTATGACAAGACAATCAGACCAAAAATCAACCAGTCAGACGCGACAGATGCTCTATCTTTCAATCGGTTTATTTTTGAAAGAACTCGATGAGGTAAACACAAAGGTTGAGCGTCGTTGCTGTAACGTCATTGTATAGGACTGACGAATTGTTGCGATGGACCCCAAACGACTATGGTAATATGACACAACTTCGGACGGAGAGTGGCAAATTCTGGACACCAAACTTGATCTAGTAAATAGTGCTGAAACGGTGAATGATCCTGCTTCAATGTCACCAATGATCATTCAATCTAACGGTCAAGTTCTTATACATCCAACTCGATCGTTTTCAGTTTCATGTAACCTAGATGTAACAGCGTATCCCTGGGATCGACATATCTGTGCATTAGCTTTTTTCGTCGCAATTATACGATACTAGTGAATTGCTGATTAAAACACTATATCAGGAAGTCATTCAATTTCTTTAACCCAGCATGGGGAATGGGAATTTAAAAGGGTCGCCGGGAAATTTAAAGCTTTACAAAAAAAGTACTTTTCAAAAATACATATATTTTAAAGTTTTGAACGGGAACCTCGTTTGTCATCTTTAATGTTATAAAATTCCCATTAAAGTTCTTTTCATTTTTAACCCTTTTTGGTATTTTTTATACCATCCGGGAGCGGGAGAAAATTTTAAAAATACTTTAACAACTCCCTTTCAATTTCAGTCCTTTTTTTACATCGGGGTGGGTAAAAACTACCGAAAAATTTAACAAATTTTTGGCCCCTGTTTTTGGGTTACCATTTTTGCTATGTTGCTGAATGTCACTGAAAAAAAGCAAAAGATTCTAAAACCCCCGACTTTTCCACAGAAAGATTTCCCAAACCCAATACAAATTTTATAAGAAAATCCCTGTGGTTTCTAGAAGAGCAATTACAAAACATGAGATTTCTCAAGAATCACCAGAAGAATCACCAGACAATAAAGACATGGGACCAAAAATCTCTGAAGAGGCCATTCTTAAAAACAATCAGTCTCCAACAATGCAACAACTCTGGAGCCAGCGCAATCATCAACGAGTCAACAATGCTAAGGTTGTGAAAAGCTCGGACAATTCTTTCGAGGAATGTACGACCCCTAAAAATACAACAGTCACATGGAAAGATACAAGTGCTGCCTTCGATATTTTATTTTTTCTGACCTTCCTTGTTGTATCTATATTAACAACAGTTACATATTTTGTAGTAGTGTTTAGAAAGGTTCATTTAACGATCGATGATCTTATAATGTCATTTAAAGTGAAGTTTAATATAGATGTATGATGTTTAACTCACTCATGTACGCAGGTGGAATAAAAAATCATTACTAAGACTTTCATCCATAACATATTTGTTGTGAGTCAGACATCCCAACTGGTAACAGGCCACCTCTATTTTGTGATTTCGTGAAAATAATAACTACAGATAACTTATATCGATGATGAAAAGGAAAAATGTGAAGTCGGGTGAGATAAATATGTTAATTGCTGTCAATGATGATATCCTACAAAAATCGTAAATTCTTGTAAGTAATTAATGTTCTTGATTCTATTTAAATTTTAGGTTATGACTAATAAATTAATACTAGTATATGATAATATGGAATTTGTAAACAATGTAAACATCTGAAAAATGGGTGAAAAGCAAGCAATAAAAAGCAAAGGAAATATTTAACAATTTTAATGTTCAATTATTGATGTTAAATAATTAATTACCTCTTTGAATTAAACATTGCCAGGCAACACCATAATGACAGCTTTATTGCGTTATTTGATACAGTTTAAGGAACGGCATATTTCGGCGTATTAGCACATACAATCCAGAGATAATAACATTTTGTCGAACAATAAAGCTATGAATTTGTCGCCTTACTTTGTACTTAAAAAATCAAACAAAACAAATTGCCTTTAATGTTTTATATGGAAAAAAAGTTTTTGAATTATATTATAATGCTTGACCTTTATTTGCATAATAATACAAATTCCTTTTTTCAGTACAATGCTCAGTGATGATAAAATGTATATCTTTAACATGTAACGTAAAATTCAAAAGCCACCCGTTAAGACTGAATTCTCAGAACAAAGTGTCAATTTACCTTTATGTGATTTTTGTGAAACTAAATTGACGAAGAAGAAAACAACATTTTTATTGATTCAGAATGAATTGATAATCTCCATTCAGACAGCCGAATGGACATTTGTGACAAATAATATATGATAAAGAAGACAAGGAAAGGCGGCGTTCAATGAACGCAACCCCCATATGACCCAGCAACAAGAACCAGTGGCAAGGAGCCCAGGCGGACCCCAAACAAAAACAGGACAGGGCAAAGACAGAGCACGGACGGGTTAATCATTAAATGATAAATAATTTGTAACTGATTAGGAATTAAAAGAAAAGAATAATATGCCCACAAAGGGGATGGGGACAGGAGACCGGGGGAGGGGGGGGCGTTTATCAAAGAAATAAAAACTAGAGGCAATGGGGAAGATACTTACCCTGGACGAGAAAACAACAAGGGACACAAGCAAAAGTGTTACCAAAACAGTAAGAAACGACATAGACATACATCTGAGGAACACAGAAGGGCGCCGCCTTGGAACGGTCAGCAGCATAATAATGACTGCTGGGGAGTTTAAACCGGTTAATGGTGCACCAAACCTCGCTCTTAGCCCCACCATGTTCCTATAAACGAGACAGTGTAAATAAAATGAATCCCCGCCAAGTGAAATTCTAACAGTTGTCATGGTTACAAAAGGTTAAATAAGTAACATAGATAAATACAGAATCCCTAAAGAAAGCCCAACACGGCAAATTTGAAAATGTTGCAGGCTCGGTTTGATTGAGCCTGTTCATGGACTGTACTGGAAAGTGCAAGTTACCGTCCACGCCCCCTAGCACCGGCTTAAGCAGAATTCAACATTTAAACATGAAATAGTAAAATTTTGAATTTAGAAACATCCGCAGATGTGTTCATACAGCGGTTATCATGGAACCTTCAATGTGACACTTCCGTGCCATTCCATGAAAAGCGGCGTATGGTCCCCAAGTAATAAAAAGCGTGTGCCCTAAACGAGAAAACAATGGGCGGAACTAAATAAAATGGAATTTTGAAAGGGGATCAGGGGCTTTACGAACTATCTATCATAGAGTCTCCCACTTGGTCCGTCAGATGTAATCAAAAGAGGAAAGCGTAGTGTCCAACTGTAAAAGGGTTGAACACTAAACATGCAGTATGTCTTAAAATAGTAGGGTCATAACCTCTTTTAATAAAACGTTTAATGATTTTAGTAAAAACAGCAGAAAAATTACCATGACCCAAAATCTTACGAAGTTTGTAAATCACATCGCCATAAAAACCAGGCTGGCTAATCCCTTGTCGCAGAAGAGTTTTTAAATCACTATTGAATTTAGAAATTAAATCAAAGTTACGATTGTAAAATTTAGTAAAATATTTCCGTAATTTATGATAGCGGTAGCCCTGTTTTAGAAGCTTGTTGGTAATAAAAATATTCCGCTCGTTAAAATCCTTTACGTTGCTACAAGCTCTAGCGAATCTAATTAACTGAGAAACATAAACCCCGTAAGATGTTGCATGGGGTACGTCTCCATCTAAATGTGGATAATTAACTATACAATAGTCAAAGTCATCTCTTTTATCATAGATTTTCGTTTGAATAGAATTGTTGTTGATAGTAATATGAAGTTCCAAAAATGATGTACTAAAATTACAAGAGTGCGTTTTATTAAGTTGTAGTTCATGTGGATAAATGTCAGACACCATTTGATCAAAATAAGGATTATCTAAATTAAAAATATCATCAAGGTATCTGGAAGTATTATTAAATGCGACTATAACATCTTGTTGTTTATCTTCAGAGAGACTCAACATAAAGTCTCTTTCATAGCAGTACAAAAACAAATCGGCGACCAGGGGTGCACAATTAGTACCCATAGGAATTCCTATGATCTGTTTAAATAGGGTATTACCAAACCTGACATAAATGTTGTCTAAAAGAAAAGAGAGTGCTCTACAAACTTCGTCACAGGTCCACATAGTATAATGTTTAACAATACCGTTAGTAAAAAAAGCTTTGTTAGAATTACATGCTAGAAAGGTAACTTTTTCCCGTGCAAAAGTTTTCTGAATTAGGGAAATTAGTTTATCATTGATTAATTTATGTGGCAAAGTTGTATAAAGTGTAGAAAAATCGTATGTACTGAGTTCTTTTTCATTAATTTGGACTTTAAGATTGGAAATATTAGTAATATGATTGTTTACAATGTCTTTTTCGGAGGCAGAGGTTTTAGAATACGCATTAGTATTATTTAGTTCCTTATGCAAAACGTTAATGTAATGGATTCGTCATACAATTATAATATTATTAGCCGCCTTGTCCGCTGGCACCAAAACAAATTTTGAATGAAAAGCTAGAATATCTTTTTTCAGATGTCTTAAAGTAAGTCTTGGTTTAGGTGGCAAAAGATGTTCATTTCCACGATAAAAATTAATACGTGAATCAATAATTTTAAAGATGTTACGTTTCCATGTAACTAGAGCATTACTATCCGCATTTTCACGGCGACACCATTTGACCGAAAAATCCTCTATAGATTCAGCAATCTGACCACGACAAGCATTAAAATCAATCTCAGAAGGAATTCTGTATTTAGGTCCTTTCAAGAATAAGTTACGAATTCTTTTGTCTGCAATTATATCAAAATTACCAGTGATTATATGGCAAAAATCTGAATTACAGAATTTAGAAGTATTGCAGTCTCAAGTTGTTGGAGTATTAGACTGAATATCTAAGTCAGAAACCACTTTGTTGTAATTAAATATGATATTTCTAACAGGTTTCTTATATTTATAGCAAATAATTGGTATCTCGGAGTTTTTGAAGTATAAAGGAACTGAATAAGTGACACGTTTATCACGAAAAATACTTGGTAAATCGATGAAATCGATACCTTTATCAAGAAAGGTTACTTTTAGGAAATGCCTGTCTTGGTCAGAAGTGTTGTCGATATGAGGTCTTAAGACGTGCTGAGTATAACTTTGAATAAGATAAGCTGCTGTATATAAAGGATCTGTTTGAATAACTACATGTATATTATCTGCCTCCGCGTCTAAGATTTTCAGAGATGATAATGAAAGAGAAGTAAGACGTGATAACATTGCATGTTTACCAGAGTTTTTTAAGATAATATTTAAGTCGGTGACAGACAGGGTAATTTTAGATTTACGTTTGATGTTGCCATTTCTACGTACTCCGTGAGATCGGGATTTACGTTTACGAATATTCAGAATAGAAAATATATCAATGTTTGGATCTTTAGAGATGTTACCTTGTTGAAAAATATTGTCATTTAGACCAAGTGGGAAAGGCGTTTGTAAGTTCTTGATCCATTTTAATTCTGCCAAGTGTCTAACTTTAACTTTAAAACTAGCAGAAGCATCAGAATCATAAATTATTTGTTCCACTGGTTGAATTGAAACATTTTTAAATGAATGACCATCTTCACGAAAATGTTGATATAGAACAGTTGTAAATTTTGTGCGATTTCTCATTTTATAAAAATGTTCACGGAATCGAATTTTAAGAGAACGCCCTGTCTGACCAACATACTGTATGCCACACCCAGGGGTGTTTCAAGTTAAAACATAAACAAAATGAGTTGCCTTTCAGTCAATATCTGTATTTAAAATAATATTAAAAGTTCTCCCATTTACATTAGAGGTTATTGTAGACCTGTGCGATAAAAAGTTACAACATCTGCACCTCTTAGAATTACACTTATTTATAGAAGGATACATTCTAGCTCTATGAGGATAATTTGTATGAGTGATATTATATTATAAAAAGGCTTAGTTTAAACTTTATTTATTCAATAAATTGTACATAAATGACATTTACAAACATTGCACAACAATATAAAACAATACAAGGCTTGTTCAGTGGTATGTGACTTCAATTATATGCTTTAATAAATTAACATCTATTATTTCAATTATATTTTCATGAGGCAATGATAAGGATTTGGAATGTTTTGAAATAAATCTGTATATATTAATTATACTCAAGTTTACAAGAAATAAAAAGAATTTGCAAATATATTGTACATGTATATATAGTTTAACCCTTTCCCCAATGAGCATATCGTGAAAAATGGC
This sequence comes from Ruditapes philippinarum, assembly GCF_026571515.1. NCBI lineage: Eukaryota > Metazoa > Mollusca > Bivalvia > Venerida > Veneridae > Ruditapes > Ruditapes philippinarum. The sequence continues at coordinate 184,357 of NW_026856679.1, read as the reverse complement.
CATTTTCACTGAAAAGCCTCCTCTTGCAAGTTCAAACTGCTATGAAACTATGAAAAATGCTTCAATACTAATCAAACTTGGCACACATGTTGACTGGACCATTGCCTTTGTAACGACATGCTCAGTCATAAATTTCCTGTTACCATGGCAACGAGGGGACATCTCAAAATTGCCAAAAATCACTTTTTGCCTCGATTTTTTTCATCAAAATTTATTTCAAAGTGCTGCAACTTCTCAAGGGATTGAGATAGAGTCAAGGGCTTTTCAGCGTTGGTTACACGTTGTTACCTTTTGATCAACCTGGGGTCATTTAAAGCCTCTCACAAGTCCAAAATTTTCTTGGCGATGAGGGGGACTCCGCCCCCCCCCTTCAAACCCCCCAAACAGAAGGGGGCACATCCCCCTTCTGGCAACCCCCTGATGTATTATTTGGATTGGGACGGCGCCGGAAAAATGATCACTTTTTTAACAACATTTCTCAAACGAAAAACAGAGTTTGGGGGCGTTTAGGACATATTTTCATTGTTTGAGGCTTCAAATGGGGGGAGGCAAAAAGCCGTCGAAACACGCTTATGTAAGGGAAAAGGTTAATTCTAATATATTTTGCAATTGGACAATAAGTGAAGAATATGCCAACCAATAAAATTAAAAATAACAAGAAAAATATTACATACATTCGTATGTAATATAGGTACGATTGCATACTACTTTTTGTGAAGACTTTATGTTTGCTGTAAAAAGGTGTAATGTAAAATTAACAAATATGTCATGAGATATTTTATATCTTTAAACATTTTCATGGAATATAATTAATGTATCACCATATTAAAGTTGCATACCTTCAGATGAGAAAAAAATGATTTCAAGGAAATCAAAATATGAAAAGAAAATTCACGGTCAATTGACTGCTTTGAAGCATAATCACAAAAAAAATACAGGAAATTTATACACTTAAGGTAGAATTTCATTGTAAATCATAGTCAAAGAATAGAGATATGATTATTTATTCATATTAACCTCATTTATTGGTTATATATTGATAAAAAACCCGAAAGACACAGTTTGTAAATGAATATTACAATAAAATATGAAAAAGGTATACGCGCCGAGGTTAGCTATAATTAAAATTCCCGCGCTAAATCGCGGTGGTGCTTGGGATAATCACTTGATACTGTAAATGGCAGTCATTTTACGATACGAATCCTGGGACAGTTTATCCTGCCGAAAAGATATGAAAAAATACTTGCAATTCAAAGTTTGCTGGCTATATAAAGATTATCGATTTACTCTTTGCACACTTTTTCTCTGCCCGAGTATAATAATATTGACGTGTTTTCATTGGCTTAAACCATCACGTTACCAATACACATGTAGGTGTGAACTAATTTCGTGATCATTAAAATTATTCCGTTAATAGACATAATAACAATCTTATTTACAAACAACAATCCCAGAAGCATTTAAGATTATAAGAATCATTGGAAAAAAATAAATGCATATAAATTGTAAATTTGTGTATTACAACTCAACCCCCTAAACAAAACATAATAGATTCAACCAAAACAAGCGCCTGCTTTTTCACCTAACTATGTAGTTGCATGACCATGATTAGCAATTTAGCAAACCAAATCTAAGAGATAAACCTATTGTAAAAATAATACTATGACCACAGCAGATTTCATACAGAAAAGATAAAAAGTTGCAAGTTTTAGTAACCGACGTGTTATAGTCTAGATATTAAAATTTGAAATACACATTTATTTTATGATACAAATGAACTATATTTCTCTATTTTCTTTTTAAATACATGTAGTTTTAAATATACACGCATATATATAACAGAAATGTCCATGATGCAGTTAAGTTTGCCTTTATCATATATAGTTTTTAATAGTTTAATTTCATACTTAAAATTCTGACGTTATTAAAAACTGAGAAGGTCTCTTGGTAAATCATTCTCTGTGGCATGTATTATTTATTTACCCTAGTCCCTGGGAGGACACCATATGGGCTGATTTATTGGATTGATCATATTTGCGTTTCTGTAACACTGCATGTTTAATTTGTAACACCGACCGACTTTAATTGGATAATAGTTACGTTTACATCTATATACACAGCTAAGTACTACTCATTTGTGCTAAAAAGAAGTAATTGTACTGAAAATAACATTTGACTTGTTATATGGGCGAGTATTAACGATTGTTTGCAATAAAAAAAAACTTCGCCCAGCTAAAATTTTTGTAACTATTAAAGCAAACTAAGCTCATCTAAAAATAAAAATATAAAAATATCCAGAAATTAATTGAAATCTATGTAATTCTTTCCGAATTTGTATAATCTTAATAAAAGAAAGTACAAACTGTGTGTAGGAAACTGCATATCCTATTACAGGTCAAGAAGAGTTGGTCCTTTCAGATTGCCAGTTCTTTTAATGACATTATACATTTTTATTGTGTGTTGAGTTTAATACTTTGTGTTTAGTCAAAACATGTTTGTTCTATATGTACAAAGAGACTGTGTAGCAATTATCAATATTTAAAATATATATAATGTGAGCACAGTATATCTTTAACATACTTGTATGTTATGAAATACAATTAGTAATAACAATATGAATTTCAGATAATTGCTTTTATTCTTATTTTAATTTTAATTTATATTTATTATCACAGAATTACTTACTATAAAAATAAGTTATATCTAAGTAGTTCCTTCAGAATAATTCATTCAAGTTATTGACCATGTTCTCTTCATTTCGTACACCATTATCAGTAAATTATTTCCAAATACTAATGTTGAAAGAATTTCTTTAATTTTAACGATTTGTCGTGCAATGACATTTTTTATTTACGAGAGTCGGTCAATATGTATTGCAATATGGTCAATAAATTTAACAAAAGAGCAAATATTTTACAATTTTCTATTTCATCTCTTCAAAATAAGCTACTTCTACAAAAATACAAAGCCTCAGACGTTTAATCCATTTCTTGAATGTTCCAACATAGTCCTCCTTAGAAACCTTTCAATAACTGACAAATGGTCGACTCGGGTTCATTTCTACTCTTGGAGCGATGATCTGGAAGTTGATTTTTTCAGTCTATGACAGAGGAAAAGTCACAGTGTGACAAATCTGAAGAATACAGTCGGTGTTTAAGAAGAACAAGAATCACGTTTATGAGTTAATCCATATAAATTGGTGTTTAAGAATGTTCTTTGGTTCGTTTCTCCGATTTAGACCAATTGTTGAGCAGTTTCAAAATTACTTGATATACATTCAAATGTGCTGATGTTTTCCATTACAGACTACAAAGTAGGCCTTTACTTCCATCAAGAGAAAAGAAAGATAAAAAGCGTTTAATTGAAGATATAGTCTATATGCATCCTCTGAAATATATGAAAGCTCTTTTATGTTTAGTTTTATTATAACTTGTCATCACGTAAATGACACATACTGACTTATACAAGACAAATTTCTGCACTTTGACAAAACAATCAGGCCAAAGATCAACCAGTCAGAGGCGACAGTGGTCTATTTTACTATCGGTTTAAATTATTGTCTTTGAAAGAACTCAAGGAGGTAAATCAAAGGTTGAGTGTCGTTGCTGGCATGGCATTGGCAGGGACTGGCGAATTGTTGCGATGGACTGAGAGCGACTGTGATAATATGACATAACTTGGACGGAGAGAGGCAAATTCTGGACACCAAACTTGGTCTTACGAATAGTACTGTAACGTTGAATGAGCCTGCTTTTATGAAACCATTGAGCCTACAATTTAACGTCAAGTTTATATGTTGTCAACTCGGTCGTATTCAGTTACATGATTGTTACATCGAAACAACGTATCCCTGGGACAAACATATATGTACATTAGCTCTATCATCACAAATATACGATGCTAGAACCAATTAAACCGAATGTCGATACAAGTTACTTCAGCAGTCATGGTGAATGACTCGCGAATTGTGGACTTGACGGCGCAGTTATTTTCAAATATACAAATACATGTATATTTATGTTTTGAACGGAAGCCTCGTTTTTTTTCATCTTTAATGTGATACTTCCTATAATGTTCTTGTCATTCCTTAGCGTTTTTGTATTTCTTATACCATCCGACAGTGGCTAAATAAATTCATATACTTTAACAATGCTCCTTGCAATTGCAGTCTGTTTGACATTGCATGTTTGGTGATAATTTACCAAAAATGTCAACATTTTTATGTCAGTATAGCTATTTTTTAATTGGTATGTAGGCAATTTGTGTATTCGTAACATTAGCATTAGCAACGATTCTCAACCTACGAATTTTTCATTTAGATGATGCTGTACCAATACCAGATGCTGTACCAATACCAAGATGTTTGACAAGAGTTGTCACGTGGTGTTCAAAAAAAAACAAAACAAAACAATTACAACGCATGCGCTTTCTCCAGAATCACCGAACAGGAAATAATGGTTTCAAGAGACGCTGGAATGTAACAAACTTCGGGAGAGGCAAATCCGAAAAAATAATCATTCATTAACTCTGCAAAAAGTTTGGAATCAACGCAATATTCAACGAGGCAGCAATGTCAAGGTCATTGATAAGTCAAGGAATCTACGAACCCTGAAAATAAAGTCGTATGGAAAGATACAAGTGCTGTATTTGATATTTCCTTTTTTCTGGTCTTCCTGATTTGTATTTATTCAAGTATCAATTTTATATTTTGTGATTTTGTTTAGAAAGTTTTGGTACAAAGATATAATCTCTGTCAGTGTGACTTCTTGGGGTGAATATTGAATAGCTTTGTACGTGTATAATAAAACATTACTCAAAGAATTGATTTCTTTTAAAGATCCTGTATGTTGTAATTGGTGTTGTATACCACACTTAAGTGAAATTATATATACAATAAAAGGTTTATTGCTTACAAAAATTGATTACTAAAGAAACCAAGTTTTTTCATCATAGCTTCTGTCAATCTGTAAAAAAGTATACGGTGTTTTACAACATGCAACACAAAATGTATTATATTTGACAACAAAGAAATAATACCGAGAATGATTTATGATCAGTTATAATGTAATCAGTTTAAGCTTGTTTGTGAGGAAAGTTTGAAACAAATCAGAACCATTGTCGAGTTCGCTTCCTGGAAGTAACCAGTATTGGTGTACTAGGAATACGATCTTGACCAAAATATTGCTAGAACGCACCGCAACCATTAAACCGCGGTTTCTTATTGATATACATTCATATGGTGATGCTTATAGAATTATTAATTCATGTAAGATAAATTATATATATAATAGACGATTTCTTGAAAATTGAAAGGTTGTGTCAGATAATTGGTGTTAAAGGTGATGCTATAAAATAAAGTTCTTGTCAATTATTGGTAAAAAAAGTAGTTTCTGTGTAGATATGGTCAATAATTGGTGTACATGATGCTATAAAAATTAAGTTCTGGTATAGGTGTGGTCAATAATTGGTGTTTATGCTGCTATGCAATATATTTCTTGTATAAGTTATGGTTAATAATTGGTGTACATGATGCTATAAGATATAGTCCATGTATAGTTCTTGTCAATAATTAAAGTACATTATGCTAAAAAATTAAGATTCTGTACAGGTCTGTATATATTTGGTGTACATAAGATAAAGTCCATGTATAGTTCTGGCCAATAATTGATGTACATGATGCTATAAACTATAGTTTTTGTAAAAGTTTGGTCAATAAATGGTGTACATGATGCTATACAATATAGTTCTTGTATACGTCCTGGTCAATAATTGGTGTACATGATGCTATAAACTATAGTTATTGTATAGGCCTGGTCAATAGTTGGTGTACATGATGCTATAAGATAAAGTTATTGTATAGGTCTGGTCACTAATTGGTGTACATGATGCTATAAGATAAAGTTATTGTATAGGCCTGGTCAATAATTGGTGCACACGATGCTATAAGATATAGTTATTGTATAGGCCTGGTCAATAATTGGTGCACACGATGCTATAAGATATAGTTATTGTATAGGTCTGGTCAATAATTGGTGCACACGATGCTATAAGATATAGTTATTGTATAGGTATGGTCAATAATTGGTGTACATGATGCTATAAAATATAGTTATTGTATAGGTATGGTCAATAATTGGTGTACATGATGCTATAAAATATAGTTATTGTATAGGCCTGGTCAATAGTTGGTGTACATGATGCTATAAGATATAATTCTCGTATAAGTCACGTCAATAATTGGTGTACATGATGTTTGTATAGTCAATAATTGGTGTACATGATGTTATTAGATATAGTTCTTGTATAGGTCAGGTAAAAAGTTGGTGTACATGATGCCTTTAGATATAGTTGTATAGGCCCGGTCAATAATTGGTGCACACGATGCTATAAGATATAGTTATTGTATAGGTCTGGTCAATAATTGGTGCACACAATGCTATAAGATATAGTTATTGTATAGGTCTGGTCAATAATTGGTGCACACGATGCGATAAGATATAGTTGTATCATAGTTTGGGGACATTTCTGTTGAAAATGTGTCAGAGTTAAATCGTATACATATACATGCACAGTGCGTTAACTGGAGTGCAGGTATTAGTTACCCGCACTCCAGAGCATGCCCATTGATTGGCTCATTTTTGCTGGGGTTTACTTGTTGTGACGGCAGAGAAAGGTAAAGCGACAGAAATATCATATTCAGATGCTCGTTCATTGGTTCCTTTTTTCTGAGGTTTCATATTGTGAAACAGGAAACGTGTTTTTATGTTTGACTATGATACAAAAGAGAAAGAACATCAAAACACTCGGCAATCTGATTAATACTCGGGGGCTACGCCCCCTCGTACAAATCAGATAACCTCGTGTTTCGATGCTCTTTCTATTACTTATAGCATCATGTGCACCAATTATTGACCAGGCCTATACAATAAGTAATAGAAAGAGCATCGAAACACGAGGCTATCTGATTTGTACGAGGGGGCGTAGCCCCCGAGTATTAATCAGATTGCCGAGTGTTTTGATGTTCTTTCTCTTTTGTATCATAGTCAAACATAAAAACACGTTCCCTGTTGTCACAATATGAAACCCCGGCAAAAAGGAACCAATGAACGAGCATCTGAATATGATATTTCTGACGCTTTCCCTTTCTCTGCCGTCACAATATGTAAACCCCAGCAAAAATGAGCCAATCAATGGGCATGCTCTGGAGCGCGGGTAACTAAAAGGCCGCTATTCCATTTATACGTGATCAGTGGTCCGCGTCAGTGATCCGTGTCCGGGCATGTCCGTTGGTATTATTCCATATGTACGTTATTTTCTATATACTTTTAATTGAAGTATAGCGAACAGAGGATTATTATTTGTAGAATAAGATATAATTTCATTCTAATACCAAAAACAGTTGTAACATCAAAGAATTAGGTAACAAACATTGAATATCAGTTAGGTTTTCAAATAGCATCTCTTTAGCAACCGATGACCAGATGTTGTTTTTTTTTTTAATCTGTCATTGCTGCATCATAAACTTATAGGTTCTCCCAGACTATTTTGGTGACTTCTTTAGTATTTTCTTTCGAAATCGATAAAGTATTTAGTTTCGTTCGAGGCATTTTGTAGGGATGAAACATGTCAGTGACTGTCCGCGTCCGTTAAAAATCGCTCATCCTGCGAAACGTCGCGGATGCCGTCGCGGAAGCGGATGGTAAACGGACAAAAGGAATAGATTCAACGTATTCTTTGATTAGCGAATCGGTAACGGATGCGGATGACGGACGCGGACCACTGATCACGTATAAATGGAATAGCGGCCTAACCTGCACTCCAGTTAACGCACTGTGCATGTATATATGTATACAATTTAACTCTGACACATTTTCAACAGAAAGGTTCCCAAACTATGATACAAGATAAAGTTATTGTATATGTCTGGTCAATAATTTGTGTTAATAATGCTATAAGATATAGTTCTTGTATAGGTTTTGTCAATAATTGGTAAAAACGAAACTATACATTATAGTTCTTGTACAGTTCTGGTCAAAAATTGGTGTACATGATGCTATACAATATTATTCTTGTATAGATCTGGCAAGTAAATGTTGTACTTCATGTTATGAAAAATAGTTCTTGTATACTTCTTGTCAATTATTTGGTGTACAAGATGGTTTTAAATTGTGAGTTTATGTTAAAAGCACACTCTGTCTCAGAAATGCTTTCAATTTTATATACCAAAAGTTTTTTGTATAAATTTTGCAGTTCTGGAACAGTTTCCAAAAAGATATTTGATGGTCATTTACATGAACCATTGCTTTCTTCTGTAGTTGCATTTAAGCAGTTTTAGTATTTTGTATGGCAGTCAAAATACTACTTTGTACCTTTATAACATCTAATTTCACATTCAGCTCTACTTTCTTTCAGTAATAATTAAGCTCTTAAATCATTATTTACACGTTATTATTCTCATAAAGTTTGCTCTAAAATTTATTCATTTCTGAGGCAGTAAGTAGTGTCAATAATTCTTATAGTTCATTGAATGATTAGAACAGATGAAGATGTGAAATTTTTAAGTTTATTTTCAATATGTAAAGTAGACGATGGTATGAAATTGTGGTTTTATGTCAGAAAATAGATGTACATGTGGAGATACAAAAATGTTTGTTAAATAATTGATTTTATTATGTATGATGAAAATGTAAATTATGAGTTAATTCTATTTAATTAAAAAGATGATCATGTGAAATTGTAAAATAAATGATATAAAATAATTATTGTTGTGTATCTCTTTTATCCCACGTCAGTAGAAAATTATATAAATTTATGTATTTCTTAGGTATTTATTGAACGAGATCAATAATACACTTCCTTGGTTACAAAACTAGACGTTTCCCTACAACAAAACTTTATAAAAACAATACATGCAGTGCAAGTAGTGAAATTGTACAGCATTTAAAAAGGTCAAATTGTGTCACTTTCTGAAAAGAAGAAAGAATTTCAGTAAAATTGACATGAATCGAACAGTGATAGCTAGTTTCATGTTACCGTTAATTCTATTGCTGAATGTGTCAAAGGGAGACAATTCTACGGTTAAATGTTTAAATTACCTATCAGATTTATCTTTCATTTATAAAAAATGTAAGCAAGTGCAATCACTACTAACTTTTGTTTTTTTCTTGTTTGAGTTTGGTAAGTAACTATATATCAGTCACACAGTGAGGCTAATCTTGTTACTTTCGATATAAGTTTTTACTTGTTCTTCAAATAATGTAGAAACCGTCTCAACATCGTTCGTTCGTTCGTTCGTTCGTTCGTTCGTTCGTTCATTCATTCATTCATTCATTCATTCATTCATTCATTCATTCATTCATTCATTCATTCATTCATTCATTCATTTATTTAATGTTTCTACACGATAAAGTTACAATATAGTTTTAAAATATTTGTTTACGTTTGAACATAAATTTGAAACGATAGTTATATTATATGTTTATCTTATTGTTTGTACGGATTATTTCATGAATACAAATAAATGTGAATATGTACTGTCTACAAACTGTGAAAAATAAAAGGTTGGCACTGACATTTTTATTGTAACCATTTGATAAAGGTACGGGTGTCAAAACATTCTTAATAGTCTTTTTAATCCTATCAAAATATTTGTCTGTACGAAAACGAGGCTCGAAAATATGGCCGCTTTTTTCAAATATTGAAACTCGAAATATAAAAAAAATTGGTGTTTGCGAAGAAAACTGGAAAATATTGGACAATATTGGGATATACTGATTTGGAAACTATATTTGTTTAGTATATTTGATAATACTTAGTGATTTTATGGAAATAATCGTGAAAATTTGGACATTACTGTGAAACTGTGAAAAAACTGTGAAAAATCATGGCTTCTAAAGATACCGGTAAGAAAACTTGCGGACAAAACATAAACAAAGGTAATCATTCAACAAACCCTGCAAGCTCGCCAGGGTCAGATGGTGTAAATAGAGCCCCCCAAAACAGTGCAACATTCATTCCGCCTTATAGCGGGCTACAATATCCATTCTTGCCACCCTTCCACATTCCAGGAATCCCTGGGTATGCGCCAACATCAAGTCCTCCTCAGACATACAATTATGACAATACAAACTCAAATGAAACATTATATGATCTAATGCGACAAATGTCTAACAGTATGCAGTCTATGGACAGTCGCTTGAAATCTATTGAGCAAAATGTAGATAAAATATCAAAAATTGAACAAAATGTTGCTTACCTAAAAGTAAATGTGCAGAAACTCGCAGAAGAAAATAAATCCATGTCTACTAGAATAGCTCACACTGAAAACTCCTGCTCATATATAAGTGGTATTTCTGATGATCTGCTTAAGTCAAAAAGTGAGACCGAAGAATCTGTGAGGCAGTTAGAGGCAACCAACAAAAATCTACAGTCGCAAATCGATGAACTCGAACACAAAAACAATTATTTAGAAAGTAAACATATAGACATGTATAATAAATGCCTCGACACACAATGCGATGTCCTGAAAAATAACCTCATTGTATTCGGTGTAAATGAGGCCCGCCGAGGATTTGACCAGGAACAAAATGCACATAGAATTCAACCAGAAATCCCAGAAGTTACCATTAGAAAAACCCTGAAAGACAGTATACAAAACAATATTGATATAAACAAGGAGGCCCCAATTGATGTAGACTCCATAAAATTCTCGCAAGTGAAAAGGATCGGTGATCCTGTGAAAGCAGCAGAGTCGCATCGCCCGAGACCTATAGTGGTAACATTTGAATCATTTAGTGATAGAGAAAATGTAAGAAAAGCAGGCATACTATTTAATAAAAGTCAAAAACAGATTAAAATTCATGAACATTTCCCCAGAGAAGTAGAAGATCGGAGAAAAAAATTGTATTATCCTGCTCGAAAACTATCAGAACAAGATCAAAAAGTTGTGTTAGTCAAAGATCGTCTTTATGTCAATAATAAACTGTTTGACCCACAAACTTACAAATATACAGACAAATTTGGTAACACTAAATTTCTAGCAAAGCCACAGCCCCCGGCATACGGCGAAAATAGTAACCGTTACACACATCCATCACATATTAACACTTCGGAAGGACCAAGTAATATCCCTGTACAGGGACACGCTCATTCACAAGACAATGGTTTCAAAAACACATATCGTTATAAACCGAGCATACAAAACCGGAAGCGTTTGGATTCTTCAAGACCTTTGGATTTCACTACCCCAAACCGGTATCAATCACTTGCGGTATTAGACCGCACCGACCAACAGAAACGGAAAGTTTGTTCCCCACTAGATATAGAGTTTGTAACAAAGCGTCTAGATGACAGTTCCTCACCGAGCTCCCACGCCACGACAATTCATGGAAACTTCTCGGGAAAAGAAATTCCGTTAGTTTCTTTATTAAATGACGAAATGATAACAGATTCAGTTAGTGAGAATTTGCCAGTAATTACACCGCCCGCGCCTCAAATAGTGTAGGACAGATGTGGAGAGTCACGTGATCAATTTAGTGACCTAGTAAACTATTATCTCAGTCGGCAGTGTCAGTTTTGCTATACAGCAGATATAGTATGTGAAATGCTTGAATGCACGTGTAAATTTTACCGTTTAAATAACATCTACTGTTTACAACTATTCTATGTAAACGCCTGTTTGATTTTGTATTGCACTTTTCATCGTATGATCTTCAATATACATAAACAATTTGTAGAAACGGCATACTATCACCCATTAGAATATAAAGCAAAGGGAAACCCGTCTAAATATGAAGAATACCCCAACAATGTAAATATAAGAAATGATAACTTGTTTCCAATTGAATGGACCGGGACGCATACTGTTAATTTCTTACTCTTGTTTATTCATGCGATCACGTATTTTCAATTTCTCTTCTGTAACACACATTGTTTAAAAGCTCAATATCAATTATTGATTGTCATTCAGTACATATTTTATGCAATTAGCTATCTAAAATTGTGTTGCGCATTTTTCCTGACATATGCGTTGTTATTTTTCTTCTACACAACGTTAACAGATTTTCTCATGTATTTTTGTTACTACCACATAAATTTTAATATGATAGGATGTAAATTCCATTTTCATATCACCACCATATACTGTTTAGAATTGTTGAATCTAATGTTAATTTTACAAAATTTTGTATATTTTGGTGTGACTTTCTGTTGCGTAATTAACAATATGATTATTTTTTATATTCAAAATCAATCAATTGCCATCCACTTTTTTAAACTTGTATTTCTGTCTGAGGTTACGGCATTACATTTTGTGGAGTACTTAATTAACGGTTATCATACTATAAGAGCAAAGATAGAATTATATCCTTGCTTTGAATTTTTGACATACTATCTTAATGTAAGAACAGTGCCATTTGGGAAAGAAGAATTATATTTTTTTGATAATAATAGCTCTAACTTCCACACAACATGTGTTTGTAAATATGCAAAAGCAAACTTGAAAAATAATTTATTGTGTATACCATGTTTTCTGCACGAGTGTATGTGCATGTATGTTTGCTCATTTATTCATCTGCATCAACATTTATATTATACTTTGTTAGAATTTGTTTATTTTTACAATGTACTGGTATTCTTTTTTTCAAATATGTATCACTATAGTATCTATAGCAGTAATGTTTTTAAAGAAGCCCAACTAGTAAATAACATAGACGTAAATAAAAACAACGTAAACAATAACAACGTAAATGATAATAATAATAATAATAATAATAATAATAATAATAATAATAATAATAATAATAATAATAATAATAATAATAATAATAATAATAATAATAATAATAATAATAATAATGATGATGATACAAATAATAATAATAATAATAATAATAATAATAATAATAATAATAATAATAATAATAATAATAATAATAACAATAATAATAATAATAATAATAATAATTATGATAATAATCAATTTGATGATAATAATAGTAGAAGTAATAATAATGGAAATAACAATGATAGTAAAGGTCTACAGAACAATACAATATCAAATAAAATTAATTGTAATCTTTCATTTCTTTCGCTGAATGTTTGTGGGTTGAAATCAAAGATAAAATGTCCTGAATTTACTGAAATGCTCAACCGATATGAAGTAATTGGATTACAAGAAACAAAACTAAATGATCTGGATCATGTCGAACTCTCTGGTTACAAACTTCATTTTAAAAACAGGAAATTTAGTAAACGTGCTTCAGGCGGAATCGCTCTTGCTTACAGATGTGCTTTGTCGAAATATGTAACTGTAATAGAATCAAAATCTAACCTTGTTCTTTGGTTCTCTCTATCGAAAAAACTTTTCAAAACTGAATCAGACATTTTATGTGGTGTGGTTTACATACCACCTGAAAGATCAGATTACTCGGTCGAAGACCCGTTTTTAGAGATTCAGCTAGAACTGAACAGTTTATCAGACAAATACACATACCATTCATTGTTCGGTGATTTTAACGCTAGGACCAAAGAACTAAACGACTACATTGTGTTAGACACCGACTTTTTTAATATGCAAAATCTTTATGAAATATGTGATGAGTATAATGCGGAAATGCAAAAATTTGATAATGCAGAACATTTGTCGAAGCGTCGTAGAAACTGTGATCATATTGCAAATAATTATGGTAACAGACTTATCGAATTTCTCCAGTTTAATAATATTTATATCTTAAATGGCAGAACAAAGGGAAACGAAACAGGAATGTTAACTTGTAAGTCCTCTAGCACAGTAGATTATTTTTTATGCAGTTCAAATATTTTTAAATACATAAACAACATGCAGGTATTAGATTTCTGTCCATTGTTATCGGATGCTCATAACCCTTTAAGTTTAACACTAAACATAGGAATTTCCAAAAGTACGGAAACCGATTCTAACGATACTCCTGACATAAGATTATGGGATAACTCTAAAATAAATGAATTCGTACTTAATATAGATTTGAATGAAGTATGTAGACTATCAGATAAGTTAGATAATCAGGAAATTAAAGACAATTTTAACCAAGAAACTGTGGATAATATCATGTCAGATATTGCTTCTTTATTTCTTCGATCCTCTAAAACATCTTTTGGTTCTATGCGCAACAATAAAAATAAAAATATAAATAATGAAAAATCGTCTGATTCATCGACGTGGTTTGGGCATAAATGTCGAACTGCGCGTAAACAATTCCATAAGGCTAAATACCTTTATAAATTGCGAAAATCAGAGACTAATAAAGAAAACCTTAAAACAAAAAGTAAAATGTATAAAGAAACCATGAAACTTTTTTATAATAAAGCTAAAAATAAAAATATAGAAAAATTAAGGAAATTAAAACATTCTGATCCTAGAAAATATTGGAAAATTTTAAAAGGTAACAACAAAGAAAAAATAGAGTGTGGTATTAATGAATTGTATTCTTATTTCAAAGAAAATAATTTTGCAAGCAATATAAGCGATCAAATACCAGAGGTTCACATTCAAACGCAAAATGCAGAAATAAATGAAACTATCAACTGTCCAATAACTGAAGAAGAAATATCAAAAGCAGTCAAATCTCTAAAAAATAACAAATCATGTGGAATTGATAATATTGTAAATGAACACATTAAATACTCGTATCATATTTTTTTAAAAACGTTTACCTTAAACTATTCAATTTGATTTTAGACAATGGCACAATCCCGGAATCATGGACCATTGGACTCATAAATCCAATTTATAAAAATAAAGGTGACAAATCTAAACCAGAAAATTACAGGCCCATAACTCTGCTCAGTTGCTTTGGTAAATTATTTACTTGCATTATCAATAACAGATTGACAAATTACGTTGAATCAAATGATATTTTACATAATTCTCAAGCTGGTTTTCGAAAAGGTTTTTCAACTCAAGATAATATGTTTATTCTTCAACATTTAATTCAATATAATAATAATAACAAAAAGAAATTATTTTGCGCTTTTATAGACCTTAAACAAGCTTTTGATACTGTTTGGCGAGATGGTCTTTGGAATAAATTAGGTAATTATAATATCAATGGAAAATGTTTTAATTTTATTAAAAACATGTACAATAATATTAAATCATGTGTTAAATCAAATTCAACTGTATCAAGTTTCTTTCCATGTAATATTGGTGTAAGACAAGGCGAAAACCTTTCGCCTTTGATGTTTTCTCTTTACCTAAATGATCTACACAATTTTTTTGACAATAATACTAATATAAATGGAATACTTATACCTGATAGTGAAAATACAGATGATATGCAGACTTTTTTAAAATTATTTATCTTACTTTATGCAGATGATACTGTTATTTTAGCTAACAGTGAAGATGAATTACAAAACTCTCTTGATTTATATGAAGAATATTGTGATGCTTGGAAGCTAACCGTAAATATTGAAAAATCAAAAATTTTAATTTTCTCAAAAGGAAGAATACCTCAATATCATTTTTCATTTAATAATCAACAGTTAGAAATAGTGCAAGAATATAAGTACCTTGGAATATATTTTAGTAGAAGCGGATCATTTTTTAAATGTAAGAAACATTTATCTACACAAGCAACTCGCGCTATGTATAGCCTAATTAAAAATTCAAATAGATTAAGTTTACCCATAGATTTACAAATTGACATGTTCAATAAAACAATCAAACCAATTCTTTTATACGGATCTGAAATATGGGGTTTTGGAAATTATGATATAATTTGAACGTGTTCAACTTAAATTTCTTAAGTATATTTTAAAGTTAAAAAAGTCAACACCAAACTATATGGTTTATGGGGAAACCGGTTGTACACCTCTCTCTATAGATATTGAAGAGAAAACTATCGCATTTTGGTCAAGAATATGTAATGTTAGTCCAGATACATTGCCAAATAAATTATCTTCAGTAGTTTACAAAAATGTAGTTAACATAGCTAAAACATTGGGCAATGAATCATTGAAAAGAAAATATCCTTGGTTTTATAATATTAAAGACATTTTTATCAAATGTGGAATGATACATATATGGACGAACCATCATTTCCCAAACAGTAAATGGCTAAAACTTTCAGTACGACAAAAATTAAAAGATCTGTTTATTAACGAATGGTATGCTAATGTAGAAAACTCTTCTAAGGCTAGCTTCTATAAACTTTTTAAATGCAAATTTGAAAGAGAATCATTTTTATCCTTGCCAAAGTCAGCAATTCTATATTCATTGATACGATTTCGTACTCGAAACCACCATCTTCCGATAGAAATCGGAAACTGGGCAAGAATTCAATTAAATGATAGACTATGTACGTCATGTAATAAATTAGGCGACGAATTTCATTTCTTATTCGAATGCAAAATCTTTGAAAATGAGCGTAAACGCTTCTTAAAACCTTATTATTTTAGAAGACCAAATATAATCAAAACATCTGAATTAATGAATACTAACAATAAACAAGAACGTCTCAAATTAGGTAAATTTGTTAAGTGTATACTAAGTAGAATTTAAGGCATTGACCACTATGTAATAATTATAATATAACTTTCCTTTCTTCGAATATCAAAAGTGCTGCAAAGTCTCTGTTTCGTTTTGGGAGACCTAGTGGCACAATTTATAGTATTCCGCATTTCAACTAGACCACAGATCTTTGATTTTTCTAAAGGAAAGGTCAGAAGAAGTTGTTTAGGTTTAGAAATACTAATTAACTCCACTTTCGTATCTCAATATCTAATGCTATTTTTCACTATATGAAAATGTGTTATTTCTATCTACATTATACAAAAGAACTATTTTTTTTCCTCTTTGGGCCTATGATATAGCTTTTCGCTAATTAAATATTGTAAGATTGTGTGGGAACTGTGGCCTCCGATACCTTTGTATAGGACTCACCGTGAAGTCGGGGGTACTCCTGTCCCCCGATCGCCATTGGGAAGTCGAGGGACAGGAGTGCACCTGGCACGGCCTGGGGCGCGTTTCATCGCAGGAAGACCTTATTGGAGCTTCCATGCCCCAGGTCGTGCTCTGATTGAGTTCAGGTCCACGATAGAGTAGACGGAGACCCCAGTTCCCGCCGATCAGAAAGTTTTTCTAGATCATATTCAAATTCACTCTGCATAACTAAAAACTTGAATATTATCTAACACTTTAACTAAAGGGAAGTAAATGCAACAACATCTACGTGCAAAGCCTTTTTTGTTATCACCCCCATCTACCATTCGCATCCCTATACCATACCTTTTGTTATTGTTAAAATTAGACTTCTCCATTTATACCCTAAAAATGATTCGCATGTTTACTTAAGTTTTTGTAGTATATTCATTTACGTTAAAAATATTGATTGTCGTTACGACTATTGAGCAGAAATCGTCAATTTAATACTACACATTGTTGAAATAGAAAGTATACATGTGGTGTGTGTGTGTGTGTGTGTGCGTGCGTGTGTGCGTGTGACGAGAAAAATGAAACAATACCTTTGAATGTAATACTAGCTTTCTTTATTATTTAATATGTTTTAGTAATATATATATACACAACAGTTTTGGCTCTCCACGTACTTGAAAACTGGAAGCACAATTCAATTATATTTTTCGCTAGTATGTTAATTAACTGCTATTTGAGCCTCATTATACTTTATTCATGTTTATTACTCCATTATGTCATGTTTGTACATGGAATGAGAGAATTAAATGTTTTTTTGACTTGACTTGACTTTTGACTTGTACTGATGAGGGAAATCAAACCATTTGAACATTTATTCGTGAACTTCTTTCACTGTTTTGTCAACGTCTATCAAAGATATTCCTTTACTATTCTTCATAAATGAACTTTTGAATATGTGTATATCTATAATTTTATTTATGCGCGTCAATTCATTTGATGAATAATAATTGTGTTTGTAGACATCTAAATATAATTATGATATTCCTGGTGATATGCGGTAATACATTAATCCCCCACCCCGGCCCCGACTCTTTCCAGAAAAAAAGAACAACAAGTAAAAATTAACACTTCCAACTGCCTCGAGTTCAATTCCAGCCTCATTATACCACGCTATTCTTAAAATGTCTTTATACGATAAAAATATAATATAAAAATTTGTATTCACATATATAGTTATTTATCAAAACCGTATAACGAGCAAAGCAACATGGTATTCGTAAAATCAAAGTTTTTAAATAACACTAAAAATGCATCCATCTTATGGTGTTCTCTTACTGCTCCACATGCTTTAGATAAAAATAACAGTGATATTGACATCTTAAATGAATGTACAAACATGTATAATTGGATATGGTACTTCAGTACACGTACTACAGTCATTTTCTGGTATATCGCTTAATTGCCTCGTGCAAGTGGTACTCAAATAATGGTAGAGTAACTACATACAGAGGTAGTTCTTTGGTATTTATAAAAATGCCATCACTTGCTCAGATAGAGCAAACGTGAACATCTCATATCTATATAGGATACTGTATCGTTTTATCTTTTTACAAAGGAGCAAACTATTAAATACATTTTGTATATACATTTATATATTTTAAGAAAACCTAGTTCTGAAGCTCCATATCAAAATTGTTTTATGTGTATTTTCGCTAGACTTTATGATAAATATGTTAAATATATGAAAGTTCTGGTATTGGTACTACATGTAATTGAAAAATATATCAGAACTGGCACTGCAGTACTGAACCAATACTAGTATGTAATTGTGGTACTGATTCTGCATAAGTTGCCGAGCAATGCTACTAGTACCCCTGGTACCCCTTATATTATACCCCTTATGCAAATGATACCTTTTTTCGCTTTAAAAAGGATAAACCATCATAAGCCATGAAAAATATATAGCTTCTGTAGGTCATTGCTTCTTTAAAAAATCAACGTAAAGAAGAATGGTGCTCATTTTGTTAAATGGTGACGGTAAGGCTCTTTTCCCAATATATACAGATTGGTAACGGAAAAAAATCTGCTTTACACTATGCCTAATATAACATGCAAACGATTTTCCCTTGTCATTTTTTTCAATTCCCAAAGATAAATAACTAATAATCATATTATACAAGCTCTTATAGCTTTAAATTGTTCTTATATAGTAAATATATTTCTTTTATGACTTTTTTTCTAAAGTCACCCTTTTATATTTATTCGGACATAACAAAAAATAAACAAATTGGAAATATATAGTGGCGTGAAACCTCCAATACACAAATCGGATAACGGTATTTGCCCCACGTGACCACATGTTTCCATGACGTCACGGGACATGACGTTTTGACCAACCAGTGTCTCGCTTGGCAACGATACCTCCATTAGTCTTTCGAAAAATAGCAACAGACTTTATTAACAAAGAACTAAGACAATGTAGTGAAATCTGGATTTTATTTTGATTTATAAAGTTTCAAGTGGAATTTAAATTATAAATGCGACATGACTTGAGCTCTAGAAGACTATCGGAGAGCCAGGAAGGGTATTTTTCGGTGTTTATTTTCGGAACATGTCAACGCGTGTAAAACCATTACCAGTGCCTGTACAAAGGACTCGATCTCTTTTGACAACAGGCGACATGTATACCCATACAATTGATGGATCGCATCATTTACCACCATTAACAAGTCAAACAGTTGGAGGGGCTTCGCATAGTGCTCATGTAAGTACACAGGGACCAAAAGTAACCCAGTTGTACGAGGATCATAAACACCATGATACTAAGAGAGACCACGGTCAACATGGCGGCGTTGATGAACCAGCGCTACCTGTGGTCAGACCCAGTTCTAGTGCTGGAAGTATTGGGTCCAAGTCTGGATCAGCAGCAAGAAGGAATAATGCTATGAGTCCTGAAACTGCGATGAAACAGTATATGCATAAACTAACATCATTTGAACACCATGAAATTTTCAATTATCCTGCGATATTTTTTGTTGGACAGAATGCTAAGAAAAGACAGGGTGTTGTAGGTGGTGCAAATAACAATGGTTATGATGATGAAAATGGTTCATATATACATGTACCACATGATCATATAGCTTATCGATATGAAGTTTTGAAAGTTATTGGTAAAGGCAGCTTTGGACAAGTTGTAAAGGCCTATGATCACAAAATTCAGTCCCATATAGCGTTAAAAATGGTTCGAAATGAAAAGAGATTCCATAGACAAGCTCAGGAAGAAATAAGAATTCTTGAACATTTGAAGAAACAGGACAAAGACAATGCAATGAACATTGTCCACATGTTAGAGCATTTTAGTTTTCGCAATCATATTTGTATAACATTTGAATTGCTCAGTATGAATTTATATGAACTTATTAAGAAAAATAAATTTCAAGGATTTAGCTTACAACTAGTTAGGAAATTTGCACACTCAATCTTGCAATGTTTAGATGCGCTTTACAAAAATAGAATCATACACTGTGATCTCAAACCAGAAAATATCCTTCTTAAACAGCAGGGCAGAAGTGGAATTAAGGTGATAGACTTTGGATCCAGCTGCTATGAACATCAGCGCATATATACATATATCCAGTCAAGATTTTATAGGGCGCCAGAAGTCATATTAGGAGCAAAGTATGGAATGCCTATTGATATGTGGAGTCTTGGCTGTATCCTGGCTGAGCTGCTGACAGGGTATCCACTGTTCCCAGGGGAAGATGAAGGAGACCAGCTCGCAACCATTATTGAATTGCAAGGCATGCCACCACAAAAATTGCTAGACCAGTCAAAACGAGCCCGGAATTTTATAAGTTCGAAAGGTCAACCTAGATACTGCACTGTTACAACACTGCCAGATGGTAGCACAGTACTTCAGGGAGGACGTTCTCGAAGAGGTAAAACTAGAGGCCCACCCGGTAGTAAAGATCTAGTAACTGCTCTTAAAGGTACAGATGATCCACTCTTCCTGGATTTTATGCGAAGATGCCTTGAATGGGACCCAGCTAATCGTATGAACCCAGCTCAGGCACTTCGACATGCTTGGCTTCGGAGAAGATTGCCTAAACCTCCAGCAAATGAAAATCGCCAAGATTCTGCAACACGTAAAAAGATCACCACAGCTAACACTAGCGCTTTAGTGTCTAAAATAGGAAGCTCATCAAGTGGGAAGGCTCGTCAACAATATATTCAAGAAGATTCAGGAATCTTGAATACAAGAACAAAATTACCACAGATTGGTTCTACTATGTAGGACATTCCATTTTGTGATCACGATACTAAAATAGAAAATATATCACATGATTATATAATTGTTTTAAACTGAAATAAATGCAATGATATTTCTAAAAGCCGTCCACACATGCCTTATTCAAAATAAATAAAATCACTCTGTGGTTTTTGAATGGAAATTGTGTGAAGTTTTTAAATGCACCAGCCAAAATGTGGATTGAAAATTAAGAATTTTGGTGAAATGAAATCAGTAAATTTTCTTTTCCATTTGTTGAGTTGATTTTCAAAACTAATATATTCTATTCTAGTGAACTTTGTACACTCGATGTGCTGTTCAGTGAAAATGTGCATCAGGTTTATATGTGGAATTGTGTTGTTTGAATGTGCGCTGAATTCTGTAAAGAATGGATTTTTTGTGATGTGTATGGTGTTGTTAATGATCAGTATTTATTGAACAAAATGTTCATATTATTACCACATTGTGTGCACAACATTGCTGTCCTAGTATTGTGTTATTCATCCATACTAAGTTCAGAGACAGGATGTAAAAACTTGACTATGATCATTTTAAACATTGATCATTTGTTTTTTCTGTGATATAATAGTTTTATCTATAGTACCTTCAAGGATGGTACATTGTCATTAGCTTAACATGCTGGATAAATGTGTACTTTTTGAATGGACTGATAGCTTATCATGGATACAAATTGTGAAACATTTGGGTCAGAGTAAGGAAAAAGAAGTGTCATTTTAATTGCACTATTTATACTTGGTCCAAAGCTTTGTTTTTATGACATTTGTTTTGATGATGTATTAATTTAAAATTATGTTTGTTAAGGCTTAATTTTTACAGTCTTTGAGAAGATTGTTACTTTTTTTAAATTTTGTCTAAATATTTAATGTTCAATTTTATTTAATTCCATATTGTAATCACTATTGTAAAGATCTTACATTTTAAATGAGTTTTTAGATATAAAAATGAGTTTTACACAATATTTTATTTTAGGAGAAAAATAACTTCTCTTTCTTTGCCTTGACCTAAATATTAGTGAGCGAGCTCCAGTCTGAATTTAAGCTACCTTTAAAAAGTTGATTGTAATGTTAATTTGGCAGTTTGTAATTAGGCAGTGTATAAGCTGTAAGTTACTTCAGTTTACCAAATGTGAAGAAAATTGCTTAGAGTCCTATATTATCTGTTAATGAGTTATTTTGCTGCCTTTGATTTTTTTAATTTAATGTTTTTGTATACAAATTTTGAAAAAAAAACACCAGAAAATGTAAGACTGGCCTAATTATTGATAAGCCATCAACGTGTTGTGTGCCTGATTTATGTAATTTGCCGGCTGATTGACATGCTACATATTCCAATCTCTGCGTTCACTCATCAATTAATTTTCCAATAACCAGATCTCTGGTCAGAATACCATTCTTGTGTTTTGTTTCTAGGGAGAAATATTAGTCTGTTAATGGTTTTGGCATATGCTTTATGAAGTTATGGATAATTTATTCCTTGGCAACATAATTAGTTTTTATCCAAAATCTCAAATGTTTTATCAATCATGGGTCAGTAAATTGGAGTAAATTGATAGTTTCTTTTACCCAGATAGTGTTTTTTTTTCTTCTGGAATTCATTGTGGGATGTGAAAATATTTTTATCATCTTGATGTTTTTACTTTTGCAACATGAAAATGCACATATTTCTTATCAGTTTCTTTGCTTGGATTAGAAGTATTTACAGAAGTATAGATTTATGAGCATATAAAATAAGTTATTTTTTTTATTGACCTGTATTGATAAGTTTGATTAAGTAAGCTAATATAAATTGCCAACTATATAAGGTTTATTTCATATATTGTAAATCTATCGCCAATATCAAATTTATTAATCTATAACCTACACAATACACACAATTGATAAGTGAACCGTAACATTGCATGTTTTGAAAGCATACCAAGCAAATACATTAGAATATTGATTTCATTCTTGTTCTTTAGCTTCTAATCAGCGAAAGCTCCATTGAAGTGGCATAATTGTAAAATCTATGGAATAGCCATTTGCTTACAGGGTAAAGGTTGGAATTATAGCAGATAAGGCGGCAGGCAATCTACAAAAATCACCACTATTGATCAAAACTTTCTAACAGTTGTGATACAGAGTATTGTAGTAGTTCCCCTCAGGTTAAAATAATTTTACCATGTGTTTTTTTTTTAAGAATTTCCATTTTTATACATATATCAGTATACAGCGCATTTTGTGTTTATAGTTTGTTTTTTTTTAAGATAAAGCCTTTTTTTACAATGAGATACCAGTACTTGAAACTTATCTGTTGAAGAATTTCATCTTAAGTTTATCTATCAATGTATGAATTTTGTTACTTTTTGTGTGAATGAATTGGTAGGCAAACAAATGAATTTTATCTATTCAAATACCATTAAATGCAATAAAAGAAATTCCAACGTTGCTAAACAGGGGCTGATAACTTGAGATTGTTATACATAAATTTCAATTTTATTAACTTAAAGAGTTTACTGTTTTTATAATGACAATGCCCAAGGTAAAATTTTGAATACTTACAAATACTATTACAAATAATTGTGGTGTTGAGTTACAAATAATGATAATGAAATAAGGCCATGCAAATATAAGTCTGTTTTAAGTTTCCTGACCAATCAGAATGCATTAATTATTGTTACAAGGCATGGCTATAAATGTTAAAAAAATACTGTTATTGTAAACTTTTATTGTAAGTAAACAAGAAATGGCATACCTGCAAATCGTAACATACATTGTATATTTTGAGGGGACAGAAAGTTGTGAACAGACATATATTTGCCTTGGCCTAACTTACTGTAATACAAAGTAGTAATTATTTGCAATTTTCATGCATTACTATTGGCCTTGATTACTGTACATTTTGCCTAATGTCAAGTGAATATTGCCCTGTTCATGAGAAATCTTGTTGCATTTATATTTCATTGTAATACATAAGGGATCAAGTTTGTTTCAAACAAAAAATGTTATATCTGAAATCATTTACATTATCATCTAAAATATTTTGTTAGGTTAGAAATAACTTGAGAATGATAATTATTACTGTGTATGTAATGTATCTGAGAAAACATTGGTATTGTTGCTTTATATATTTAAAACTAAAAATGGTACATGTTTCTTAAGTTTTGAGAAGAAGTTAAAATTGTTTGTTAAGGTAAAAAAACTATTCAGGTCAGACAGAATAATCATTTTTAAGATAAACATCTGCACGTTAATATGCTTTAAAAAAAACATGTATAAACAATTTATTTTATATTAACATGACTTGCTTCTGAGGGATTTCACTTTTCCTGATTTTTACACAATGTAGGTTAAGGGGATTGTCCCTAAATAATTTATCCTTAGAGATTGTCCTCAAACAAAATTTGTTACATGATGATTACATGTTCAAACATGTACAATTTTTAATTTATAAACCTTTCAAAAAGAAAAAAAAATGTCTGTTTCCGGCTACCAATACAATTGCATTTGAAATTATCTGAATGAAATTATTTAAACAGAGATTACTTTTATGAATGAAAACTTTCATTGTAAAATTATTCTGGCAATTTCATGTCAAGTTCAACAATGTAAATGAAAAGTTTAAAGCGGAAATATTTGTATAATCTTCCCATTGAGGAAAAAATGAAATTTATTCGTCGTATCTTACATAATTCATGAGGCTGTTTTGAAGCTTTGCATCTGAAATAGGAAGAAAGAAATATTGACATTGTAACTAGGTTAGTGAAAACTTCACTTGGTTTATAAAATATCCGGTATATAAATATAAATAATTATGTTTAGTCAATAAAATATTGCCATGACGTTTTTGTTGGTATGCAGTTAATGACTGCCTAGTTAGTAAATGAAAATGTGGTATTGAGCTAGTAGCCTCCACACAAGCAGAGGTCATATCAGGAAAAACATTGATTTTGCACTGTTTCTAGTTACACTGAATTAACAGAAATCCACTGCATCTAATAAATATGTATCTGAAGGTGAAATCTAATGTATAAAAAAAAGAGGGAAGAATAACTAGGTCAAAAATGTATACAATACTAATAGTAAACATAAAATAGCTGCATAAATCATTATGACAAGGTCTAATAGTTTTTTTATGATTATGTTTTAGTACATGTATCTTTATACTAAAGTGTACCTTTTAGTACTTTTATTTAATTAAAAGAAATGCAATGCTTTCGTGGTTATCTCAAACAGTCATTGCATGGCATAAGTTTTTGTTTAGAAAAATATGTCAGAATCTTATTGCCTGGCATTTCTTTTTAAGCAATAGATTTGTCATCTAAATGAAGATACATGTATCTGATAAAAAATTTTTTGGAAACAACAAATTTGACCAAGTTTGTTTGTTTTATTTTTCATTTACACTTACATGCACGTAAATAATTATCTCATTTTGATGTTTATTACATATTATTATTTATTGACTTTTTGCTTTCTCTTGTTAACTTTGGGACCATATCATAAAAATGCTACTGAAAAAAAAATAATTTAGTTAAAATTTGAGGTTTTTTTCATTGTTCAGGTTTTTTTTTTAACCAGGCGTTCCTTTGGTTGTGTTTTCTTGTTTTGAACGCAGTTATAAAAGCAGGGATATAGTAGGAATATGTCACAAGGAAATAGCAGTATGGTTGTAAAACATAAAGCATTGAAATTTAATTTTTTTCTAAAATACTGTTTTATATAAGACATTAGGTTTTTCTACAAATTTCATGTTTTTATATTGTTACTTTCCAACAAGAAATCTCGTTATTTTCTCTATTGAGTCTCACAGCTATACATGTACATTTACATCTGAAAACTTGACCAAGGCTTATTCCCTCATTTGCATTAAGTCTCAAAGTATACCTGTATAAATAGTTATACCAAATTACCAATAGACATCCAGAGTTTAGTCCCACACTGTCATATGATGGAAACTTACAAACTATTTTGATGTTTTCTTTTGACAAAGTGCATATTTCTGTGTGCACATTTGAATTGCAGCTGATTTTGTGGTCTGAAACCTGTCACCAGTATACATTGTATTGTGCTTGTATATGTTTTTACTCTTGTATGATAAGTTTGTTGTTATTTATTCTTTTACATTTCTCTCTCATCTCTCAACTATCATTATATTTTTACTGTCAGTCTTGTTTTCCTCATTGTCAACCTATGACAAACCAAAAAAATCTAATTTTTCTAGTTTTATATATACATAAAAAGCCTTTTTATTTTATTTTTTCCCATATTTTTAGACAGTGTATAGTGTATATAGCATTTATATACATACAGATATACCATGTTTGGCTGACCATGCCAAATATTTGTTAGTGGATGCTGAAATTGTTATAGAATATTTCAGGATTGTGTTATTGAATGGATGTTTGAATACAGATATTTTTAACAAAAAGTGTAAAATTTGACTATTAAAATGACACTGCAATATTTCCATGTTGGGTTTTGTTTTTATGAATATTAAAGAAAAATAATGACTTTACAAAGAATAGTGTGACTTTTCCACTAATACTTGTGTAACACTTGGTTAAAGTTTAACCTGCATGTTGCATGCAACCAGTGCAGACCAAAATTAGTCGGCATATTTTAGTGTTGTCTGGTCATGGTCTGCACTGTTCACTATTCATTCAGTACATCTTAATGAAATTAACTCATTTCCTGAAAATATTGAGTTTAGCCTTCAGGTTCTACCCATGCAACTAGTGCCATCTGGTCATGGTCTGCACTGTTCACTATTCATTCAGTACATCTTAATGAAAGTAACTCATTTCCTGAAAATATTGAGTTTAGCCTTTAGGTTCTACCCATGCAACTAGTACCATCTGATGATGGTCTGCACTGTTCACTATTCAGTCAATACATCTGTAATATATAAAGCTACTGAATAGTTTTTGAAAGAAAAACGAGTCCAAGATATTTTTAATTTGGTGTTAACTTAAGTAAAGATGGTGTAAGATTTGATGTTTTATCAAAGTAAATCTTTCAGACTTTATACATGTCTTGGATCATAGACCACTTTCCAGATCAAATAGTAATGATTTGAATGAAACAGAACATTTCCAGGTTAAGATTTTGCTGCAAGAACTATCTTGACAACCTCTGAAGTAAGGTTTTCACTTGAAATCTTACATACAGCTTCAGAATCATAATTTTACCACTGGGGGAAAATATATAACTCTAGCATTGGTTTTTAATGAATTATACACTTAAGAATTATTCAATACTTGTATATTTTGAAGTTACAATACAGTCCTATACCTTTAAAGCTCGACTATTCGAAGTACATGTATATACTCACCCAGGCTTCGGTGTCGGCGTCGCCGTCACACTGATTGAGTCTTTGGTTGCCAGTTGGTATCTCCAAAACTACTGTAGGGAATGGGTTAAAACTTGACACACTTATTTCAGAGCATAATAGGAGGTCACCGTCCACGACCCATAACTTTCGTCGTGGATTGTGACAGAATTATGACCCTTTTTAAAATAAGAAAATTATACATTATCCAGGCTCTTGTTTTACTATCAAGCAATGACAATAGTCGAGAACGCTGCCCTACTGACAGCTCTTGTTACTTGAACAAAATTTACACTACACACCAGTCTGTCACTAAACAATAAAATTAGGACGTGCAAGGATGCGTGTGATAATATCAAAGTCCTTTAATAATTAAAGTCCTTTACTATTGCCCATATAGCTCAAGGGGAGTAGGAATGTTGGTCTTGTATTAAAATGAAAGATAAAGCAAGGTGTCCCTGATACTGGTTCATTTAAAGTGTTCTCTACATCGAGCTAATGCCATACCTATCATTCTAACGGAAGTTCAGTTTGTGGTTATCCTACAGCGATTATCCTACAGGTTTGAACGTATGTGTCCTGAAATAGATACTATAAAATTATGAAAACATTGTCTGCTTTATTTCTGATTCTCGTGGCATTTCAAAAAAAAACTTGTAACGTTAATGTATGACAAGCAATATAACTGTTCAATAGTCATATAGGTGGCCATATCTATTTTTTGTATATCAATCTTGTGTGAAAAATTTCAGATCATTCGCTCACTCCGTTTTTCCAGAATAATTATTCTATTAAAAAAGACACACAACTGAAAAGCGTTGCAACGCTTTTTTACTCACACCGGGCAAAGAATAGCATAAAATACTATTTTAGAATTATTTCTGAGTATATTTCGTAATTATAATTTGCATATCTTTCTGTTTCAAGTGCTCCAAATGATCTATATATAGGAAATTCAAATTTTAGGCTTTTTGGCCACAATGGAGTTCCTTTAATCTGGCGAAAAAGCAACGTACACTGATGAATAGACTGCTTTACTAAGCCATTGACAGGTTGCAACTAACACTTTCAATATTTATTCCTTATTTTTACATATGGCTTTTTTGACATGTGACCTGCTGACATTTAGACAAATGCAACTAAAGGTTTTCTCCTAAAATAGATTTTGAATGTCATGTTGACTATACAACTTACTTACCATCTACGCTGGCCATAACGTGGAAATTGGATTTTTTTTCTCACTTACGAAGAGCATAAGAAAATGAAATAAAATCTGGAAATCTGCAATAATGGTGCAGCTGTGAGAATTTTATTTTAATATCAAAGTACTTGTCTGGTAATAGCTAGACAATGTACACATGCTATTTGTTTCCGCCGTCTCCTATAGCTGGTAACCAACTATGCAAGAGATATACGCCTTAACTAAAACAAGCAATTTCCTTTGAAAAAACGGTAAAATATTTACAAGTAGTTCGATACGTCTGGAGCGAAATAATGGTTTAAATTATGGTTCAAGAGTTTTAATATATTTGAACAATAGTCTTATTGCGTTAACCATGAAATAAATACGTCAGAAACACAAATAATTCAATACTTGCTTTTAGTTTGTCAATGAAAACTCAAACGCTGTAAGTGATCGGCTGCACACGCAAGAGCATATACAATCAAAAGGCCGCCATTTCCTGAATTATCATTATCATTCTGTGAATTATTATTTAATTCTGCTGTAAATAGACAGTGCATTTTTTTTTGTCACCAGAATTCGGTTTCTTTTATCATCGTATAATGAAAGATACAGTTTTCTATAAACGTTATTATGACAATACATCGTTTAAATGTTTATAAAGGACCGTATTCGACTAATGAACTCGTCAAATTCCCCGACATTTACTTATTGTGTCCTCTAATTAGTACTTCTACAGCATTTCATACGGGGAATAATAATGGCTTTGAATTTATGGCTTTACTGAACTCGTGTCCAGCACGACAAGAAACAATGATATTCAGTAATCCTGCAAAGAGAATGGAACAGTTGTTGCGAAAAGAAAGTTTCTGTAAATGGCTGTGAATACCATGAATTAGTAATGCTACAATGGCAGCGTTCTTGAAAGCGTCCAACGATTACAACAATGGCCAGGTTACATTGTAAGTACTGTGCACGAAAGTATGCAATATACTCATTGGAGCGTTATGTTTCATTGTGTATGGTATACCGTTCACATTCAAGTGACGGCTAGAGCTTAATTTGAAATGAAATCGTACACGGACGTGTCTGCAATCAAGTGATTGTTTGAGCCAAAGTTGTAATGGTATCGTTTACAAGAGTGTCTGCAATCAAGTGATTTTACTAGAGTTCCTGCAATCAAGTGATTGCTAAAGCATAAATTCTTACAATAGTAGCGTTCACAAGAGTGTCTGAAATCGAGCCATCGCTCGAGTGTTTTTTGTCAAAGTCACAGGAGTGCTGTCTGGAGTCATTAAAAGAGCGTAATGTCTTATTGCTCATTAATAGCGGTAGTATCTGCAATCAAATCAATTCCAACTAGTTTAATAATGTGATCTTATCGTTCAGAAGCTTGTTGTCTGCAATGAAGTCATTGTTATAGCGTTATTTATATAATTCTTTCGTTTTAGGCTAGCGTTCACGTGGGACGTTACTACAGTCATGGTCTATAAAAGAAGCGTCCGTGAAAATGTCTGCAATCAAGTGACTGCTATTTGACTATGACAATTTATGATTTTGGCTTAAGCAAGAATTGCTATGGTCTAACTGAAGCGTTCTTGAATCAACCAAGTCATAGCACCGCGTGCAAGTCTACATTTTCTACCTTTCCGCGGGAATAATTTTAGACTTTGCAACAGAAGTAATAATTAAAGCAGCACGCCTCCAGATTCCTGCTAATGTTCATGAAAATTTTGAAAATGTATTTAAAAGTAAAATATTGTTAAGCTGACAGAGAAAATAATATGCACATTTCAAACGGCACTTACAACCAATGTAAATTACAAAAAAGAGGTCAAAATATGCCAAATTAACCCTTACTGCGTTAGTAACGCAGTAGAAATACGATGAAAATAACTGAAAAATTGGCCATCAATGGCAAATAACATGGAAATTATTACTTTTATCTTTAGTCTTTTTACTTTTTATAAAACCTCAATACATTTTTCTCAAGTTTTATTTTCTTGAAATATTTTGGCTCATCTGGAGGCATGCAGCTTTAAGACGGTGCTGAATAGGCATTTCGCTATTGTTCGAATTAGCTACGGTCTAATGGAGATCTACTTAATCATTAATAATTCAATAAGGAAATGTGAAATTTGAGCCATTTCGAACATTTGATTCTCCAATTGTCTGAAATGTATGTGATAAATTTTTTTTTTTTTCATGGCATAAATGGCATGATATAGTGTAAATGAAAATACTATCTCTAGGGTAATGGTGATATATTACTTCATGTTATAAAGGACATTCCTGTGGCTGTGTCTACGTATACTTATAAAATATTTGTATCAAACAAAAGCAACTTTACAATAGAGATTTATAAATGATAAATTTATTTAAATAAAGGCATATATGGATATATCTGAATGTCTATTGATTTTATCACCTAGTAAAAGAGTTATATCACCGTTCATTTCTGGTTATATTGTTCTCTGACACGTGTAACAACATTTAGGGCATAATAATTTTATCATGTAATATCCCGTTGAAAAAATTATTCTACGCATCAAAAAATTTTGATTCCATACGAAAATAAAAATGTAATTCGGTTGGTAAATTTGTTAAACCTTTGTTTTTATAAAACTTCTGAACTTAGATTCTACTTTTAAATTGTTTTTATAAACATCAATATGGTGAAGATATTTTCATTTTCCATATTTTTACTGTAAATTCAAAGAAGTATATAATAAACAGAGGATATTGAATGAGTGTAAGTTCCATACTGAATTTATTGCACGAGTTGAATAAAATTATATTATGCGAGCCTCTGGCCCTCTGGCTCTGAGTGCAATAAATTCAGTATGGAACTTACACGAATTTAATATTCTATTTATCACATATCCAAAATAAAGACCGTTAAAGTGAAATAAGAGCCATTTTTCATTGACGCGCCTATAGTATAACGCTAACATTTAGCGCTCTTTACACTATGTTTGTATAACGCTAATGCCGTCACGTCAAAATATATGCACGGCCGTGCAATACCATATTTACGGAGTCGCAAAATCGGCACGGGTGTGTGATAAACAGAACATTTAAGGGTTTTTTTTTTTGTATTGTTGTTTTTTTTTTTTTTTTTTTTTTTTTTTTTTTGTAAATACGGGATTTTATTTTCTCGTGGTTTGAAAATTATCATATTTCATACCACTCGATGAAAATAAATCCCGTATTTAAAGAAAAAACAACAACAACACTTGAATATGTTGTGTATATACTGGTACAATTTTATGAATATTAACACTAAAACTAAAATTTGGCAACCCAAAGAATCAGACTTTACCCTGTCGAGTAAATACATTCCTTAAACCCACTTCGTTTTCTTGACAATTTTTTTTTATTTCTGTTTTGTTTGTAAATACATGTATTGATTATAATCTTATCAGAGAGTACCCGTGTCTTGTACGTAGGCTGTTCTGTCCTGTACTTATAACCAGGGAGTAGATATAACGGTAACGATATCAGTTCAAACAAAATGCATATTGCCATTGCTGTTGATCACTGCAAACGAAATTTATAACTTCTAATATAACAAATATTATAATTGAGTAAGCAGGAAATCAATCAGTCTATGGCGAATGAAACACATGCCGCTGCAAATATAGTTAAATATCGAAAACAAATAAGGTGTGTAAATTATATAGTGATGGGGCCTCGACTCAAAAATTTGATTATTATTTCTGGCGAAGTGGTGCAAACCAAAGAAGAATTAAATACGATAAATAACTACAAAAACGCTGCAAGAGAAGTAATCTGATTTTTGTTGTTTAAAATTACGATAAATAAATTTCTTGTTTGCCGTTTTCTTGGTATAGTTACTTTAGGTATCGTTCACAGTGCCTTTAGGCTGCTGCTACCCATACGACCAGTGCCGGCCAAGATCAACTGGGACGGTCTACATTGTTTGATTTTCGGTCAGTACATTTTTCTCTTACAAAATGATGAATGGTTATGTGCAGATTTAAAGAAGAACAAGTCCATTTAAAACATTAAGCATGTTAATGGTTCATATACTCTGTGACATCAAAGTCGTCAACCCCTAACTTATACCTAACTATTTTTGTCCCAACCACGGACTTGTAATTAAAATCCGTGCACCAACGGGCACACTAAGCAACGTCGATTGTAAAAAGTTTAAATGAACGAATTGTTATATACATAGCAATAAAATATCCAGAAAAAAGTTATTTTAGTGACATATGTATCTTTAAGACACAATGTTATTAATAATTCTGTAGACCAGATGGTTGTTTCTTTTAATAACGCAGACCCTTGGCCACTGTCGCGTTATTTTATTAATTTTATTGACTCCCTCTCTCTATCTCTCGTTTTTTATTACCAACAATTTCGTTATTGTGTTTTCTTTATGGCAATAAAACATTGGTATTATTCAGAGAAATATAGGAGAGAATACATTATACATGTATTGTAACATATTAAAAACTAGAATAATTCAGAAAATATGATTTATCGTTTAATTCCAAAACACGTGGAACTGCAATATTGAGTTATTATACTGTATAATACAAGCCAATTATTTTGTTATATTTGATAAATTAGTCACAAATTAAGAGAAAAAAGGATAATCACTGAAATTTAACTGAATAACAAAAGTGAAATTTGCATTAAAAATATAGTTTGGTTATATTTTGTTTTGTATCTATTACATGTAGAAAGAAATAGATATATTTAGACCACTGACGGTGAGAGGGTGTCACCGACTCCCGGAATAAAGATTTTGTCAGATTCTGTTGCCTGCCGTTAGTTTAGTGGCCGAGTCCAATTACCCATGAAAGCGCAAATGCAAGCGAAATATCGTTATTATCTCTATCTTAAAAACTAATATCGGATCGATAGCCGCCGGTAATTCGGTTATACGTTTGATATTATATTACTGTTTCTGTTAGAAAACTGGCAGTCTAGACACGTGCTAAACAGCACGTGTAAGATGATTATCATGTTAGCGTTAATTGTTACAAGGATTTGTATTTAAGATCTGGACCTGGTCAGTAAATACACTCAGCGACCCGTGGCTCTGCAATTTGTAGTATATTTAGTAGTCTTTTGTTTTCATGACTTCAGAAAATTACAGAGAAAGAAATAAGAAGACAATGATATTAAATAAGAATAAAATAGCAGTAGAAGAATAAAGTTGTAGATCGGAGCGAAGTTATCATGTTTTGCAGTTTCGATTCGTTTGGACGAGTTGCTAAACGAAAGGTACCACGCGTAACAGCTCTTATTCTCAAAATTAAAGAAAAGACAGAAAAATTCACGAGTAAAAAGTACATGTATGTACAACAAAAAATTGTAAATCAATGAATTGTTATGGAATAAATCAGTGAAGGCTATGAGTTATGTATATGATGCCTGAAAAATGTCTTATACTGTATAAAATAAAGGATTGAACTTTATTTAAATTGATCATGAAAACATAAAAATTGCTTTGATAACAACATTTACAAATTAGTTATCAAATGCATCAATTGATTGATATCAAACTATTCAGTTTCGACGAAATTTCAAAAAAGTTTTTCAAAGTTTTAAAATAGAAGGACTATTTAAATGTGCTATTTTATCCTATGACAGACGTTTCAGCGTTTAGCGTTTCTCCGAGAGATTCAGAAAAACATTGTCTCGTGTTTCTTACACATCATAGGTTGTTCAATTAGCCTGATAATTAAATTATTTTAGGACAATAACTGAACTTTTTATAACGGTGTCCAAGGTAACCGCAATTAAAATAATCCATAAATCGTCATCTTATTATAAATTTATTTGTGCAGTTCTATTAGAAATCTTAGAATATGCTATAAAAAGGAATATAATAACGATTTTTTCTATGTAACCTCAAACACGATGACGTTTAGCGTTCATCTTATTCTTTTTATGATAACAATATTAATTTAATGATAAAAAATATGAACAAAACAAGAAAACAAATGAGGAACTGGAGTGGAAAACAATAAAACCAAAAAAAGAAAACAATAATGATGCTTAAATAT
Organism: Ruditapes philippinarum; assembly: GCF_026571515.1. NCBI lineage: Eukaryota > Metazoa > Mollusca > Bivalvia > Venerida > Veneridae > Ruditapes > Ruditapes philippinarum. The sequence goes on along the minus strand of NW_026856679.1, from coordinate 149,603 downwards.
CTAACATCAAAATCAACAGCAGACGTTACTTGAAGCCAAGCAAGAAAAACTTTTGGACTTAAAGACAAAATTTGTTTAAATAATTCAAAGGGGTTTATTATGCTTTATTTTTCTTTTTGCTTTGGTTTAATAAAATATCTTCAAATTAAAATTACCACAAACCAACTAAATGGATTTACATCAAAAGCTTGGCGAGTTAAAAATTAAAATCAAAATCACTTGCCCCCTTAACCGCTGTCGGTTTGAATCCCGTCAGGGAGTCCAGGAACTTTCATGTGAGGAAGCTACCCAGCTATAGCTTACGGAAGGTTGGTGAGCTCTATGCGCAGTCCAATTTTTTCTAGTTTCCGGCTTGACAAGTCATAAATTATAGCATGTGCTTGGCTTCAAGTTACTTCTGCTGTTGATTTTGATGTCACACAAGCCATAAAACCTACATAACAATGAGTGTTTTTTATTAATTTATTTAAATTGAAAATATTTTAATTATAAGTATTTCTGTGGTAAACTAAACTACCGGAAAAGGAAGCCAGTATAGGGGGCACCAATCAATAAGACATACATTTTATTTTATGGAATTACCTATCATCTGTTTAATGGAATATTGGTATCATAATTTGAATAATTGAAAAAATGCAAAGAAAAAAAGAGGGATATCATTACTTACCTAAAATCGTAAGGAAAAATCATATTGTTGGTGGCCATATACATGTAGAGAAAGATGGAAGTAAAAACCTCCATCTAAAATTCATCATTTCATCACCGAGTAAATATGAAAAAAAGAAAAAGAAAAATTTTAAAATAAGTTGAATTTGTATGTAACATGAATTATTTATCTTGTCTTTTGATTGATTTCTTATCAATGTAATTTACTTTTTCATCATTCAAATACTCTCGTTAAACATTCACTGGATTACTGGATTTCAAACATACACAATCATTCCTTTCTTAGACATCGTCTAACATTAAGCATAATTTGAAATGTGCCGATATTTCTTGTACAAAATACCTCCCAATATTGTCACAGTATTACTGACCGAATTCGTCAATTAAATACAAGTCATTAGTTTGACAAGAAACATTTGGAAACTTCATCACGCCTACGTTTTAAAAAATATGACAACTAGCATTTAAAATATCATGTTTGACATTTCACTTTTTACATAACAAAGTTATATATGCTAAACGTCTAAAATATAATCCTATGTAAAAGAGGCATTCCGTTCTTAACAAATCATTTACTAGAGTTTATTTTCTTAAAGCATAATTGATTAAGATCCTTTTTTTTGTTTCTTCTGTAAATGTTCATTAAATAATATCATATTGTCTACAGTTTTACGAAGAATAAGATATGTACAGGATAAAAGGTTTTAAAAAAAGTTTTGTCAATTTTATTTGGAGCCATTGAGTAATAAACTGCAAATGAATAAATTAAAGCAAACGTTCAGAGGAGGTGTATTATTGATATAAGAAACAGTTTCATTCTAAAAGTTATCTAGAAATTGTTGTTGATAACATATGTGCATATGTGGATCTCTAGAAAGATAAAGGAGTTTCATAGAATTTCACTAGCTTTAAATATTTTCAAAACCGAGACACCAAAACAATCCTCTGTTCGGTATTTTATACATACTTACTCATAAAATCATTTAATGGAAACATTTATGATATTCGTATGCATACACTAACGAAAATACACAGATAGTTGACGTCATAATTACATGTCATTAAATTCCTTTTTTATTTATAAAATAGGCTTATAATCTGAAAACACGCCTAAAGTTTCAAGAGTTTATTGATTTCTTTTAAAGTGGATTTGTCTACAATGAACATATTTTGCGAGCGAACATATATGAACGTATTTCAAAAAATATTGATATTTAAAACAAAAGAAATACATCGTTTGTATATTCTTATAAAATATTTCTTGAATAAAATGAACTTTTATATTATGAACAATTCTATTTTTGTTCCAGAAAATGTCATTATCTGCTATATATAGTATGTGTAAAATTCATAATTATATAATCATGGTTTTGTTGTGATATCTGATAATCATAATTCACTTTAAACTGTCAAAGGCGGCATGAATAATGTAAAAACATATTGTATTTCATGCAGCCATATTTATTTGAAAAGTCTTGTTACATGAATATATAGAAAGTGGTATCTTTTTTTTTTTTAGAATATTTCTCAATTTTCAAGTAAAACAATAGGCTGATACGACATGAAACAAAACAATTAGGTGCACGAATAGACATCTAAATCTTTAAACTGCCTTAATTAATGCACTGTTCTGTAATTTTACCATCACAAAATCAATAAATGTATTTCCATAGGGACTAGAGAGATAATTTCTATGGAAATATCTTTTTTCTATTTAATATGCAAATGAACACTGTGGCTGTGCCATTACTAAAAACATCAATTACATAACAATCAGATATTTGTCATTTAACTGTTTAAAAAGGTTAAATAAGATATAATTTTACAGACTGATTGGAGCCCCCAAGGTTATTTGGAAAAAAAATTACAGAAAATATCTACTTCTGTTCAAAACATGAGTTTAAAAAACAATTTTTTTGGGGCTTTTTTAATAATACTTTTATAGGCTTTAGTTAATAATACTTCTTTTAGGCATAAGTTACTAATACTTCTTTCGTATTTAATGGTTGTCAGGAATGGAACAGGTTACCAACACATCTTAGGTTCATAACAAGTCGTGATAATTTTAAAAAATCTCTTAAGGAACATTTTATGCAATCAATATCTATTTAGTCATTTTAATCTAGTCATCTTACTTAGTTTTTATTTATATATTTTTTATGTTAAGTGCATATTTTAGTAGTACCTATTCATTGTCAAACATATCTGTCATAATTATGATTATAATACATGTGTGATAAATTTTGTGATGGAAATACTTATGTGCAATAATTGATATAAGAAATTGTGATTGAATAATTTATGTGCAATACTTAATAATTAGTAATTATTTTGCCTTTCTGGTGTCATATGATCAATTCTAAGGACCACAATGGAAATAAGTCGGCTTATGCCTTCTTTTTGTGTCATCCTTGGTATTGAATATATGGCATCAACACATGCACTTTCATGTTTACATGTATCTCTTGATGTTGACATTGAATTTGTAGTTGTTTTATGACATGTATTTTTTACCAGAATAAAACTATCTGTCTTTCATTCTATAGTTATACGTACTTTTTGGGGCTTAAGTTAGTAATACTTCTTTTGGGCTTTTGTTAAATACATGTTTCTACTGGGCTTTAGTTTAAACAGTTTTTACCACATTATATATAAAATAGAGCCTTATCGCATAATATGGAAATGGAGCTGAATGCTTTTGAAAATATACAGAAATTTGACGTCATAGTGACAGGTTATTAAATTGTTTTTACAATAAATAAAATATAATCTGAAAACAAGCTTTCAAGATTTCATTGATTCCTTTTAAACTGTCTAAACCGACATGAATAATGTAAAAACAAATTGTATTTCATGTGGCCGTTTTCATTTGAAAAGTATTCCTATGTCAATATGTATTATAATTTGCCGTTATATATACATCAATGCAAACGTTAAACAAATTAGAGGATATATTTCAACAAAGGTCAACACAGTGTCATATCTTTTATCATATTACAAGAGAATATTGCCTTAAAACATTTAATAATTGTACGATTTATTTAAACGTGCATTTAAGATTTGCCTTATCAATATGTCTTGTGTATTTAGGCAATTTCCATTTAACAATATGGTATCTGTTAACTTTTGGTAATATATCAAATCATACTCGGGAGATATCATCTGAAATATTAAATCTTATAAAAAGACTTGAGTGGTTAAAATAACTTCAAGGGGGTATTATACTCAACACTTCAAAAATATTTTGATCACCTATTTTAGCATGATTTGTTCAAAGTTTAGTATAAATGCAATTTGTAACCAGATAGCATTGCCCTGACAAAATAATCTTCTTTTTTTCAATGCATTAAGCGTTGTCTATAGATTACCTCTAGGTTTTGACTTAAGGTAATCTTTAATTCTACAGAATATATGGAAATGGTTTGAATGTACTGTAAATTATTTGGTATTACTTTTAACATTTTATTTCCTAACTTTGTGTATAACATCAGTTCTTAATAAAGTTTTGTCTTTTATGACTTAGTTTGTCTTCTTTGACTTATCCTATATGATTTCACTTCACTTTTTTACAGCGTCCGCTTATGATTGACGTGACATTAGTACTCACAAATGCGGTCGCATTATTGCATAACTTCGCACGAATGTAAATCTAATTGATGCGATTAAAGATAATAATTTTCGTAAGATATTTTGTAAAAAATGGACGCTGAACATTTATGGCTTAAAATAATTCAAAGTAACCTTAATCAGAACTGACCCAATTAAAAATAGTCTACGTTCGGATCTTCTTTTTTTATTAAGGTATCATATTCAGTGCCCTTTATATGCATGGTAACAAATCACGTTAAAGAATATACAGAGTGAAAAAATTGTAAAAATTCTTAAGAAAATTCTGATATTTTGAAATTGAAATTTATGTTTTAAGAATATAATTACAAATTGCCTTGGAAATTATTTAAAATTGTAAAAATGGCGTTATCTACAACGCTGACTAAAAATAATTCCCTCCAGTATCTTTCTTAAAAAATATTTCACAATTTTCAAGTAAAACAATAGGCTGAATACGACATGAAACAAAACAATTAGGTGCACGAATAGACATCTAAATCTTTGAACTGCCTTAATTAATGCACTGTTCTATAATGTTACCATAACAAAATCAATAAATGTATTTCCATAGGGACTACAGAGATAATTTCTATGGAAATATCTTTTTTCTATTTAATATGGAAATGAACACTTTGCTTGCATTATAACTAAAAAGACATGGGATTTTGTCTTAAAAAAATGAAATTGAAAAAAAAATGGGAAGATTTTGGCCTGATTTAAGAGTTTTATTTTGGCTTAATTGAGATAATACATACTTCTTTTGAACATAAGTTAAAAACATAATTCTTTTATGCTTCAGTTTATGTGCGCACTATTTTTTGCTTAAGTTCAGTAAGTACTTCTTTTGTGTTTTTAAGTTAAAATTTATTTCTTTTGGGCTTTATCTAAAACATACTTCCTTTAGGTTTTAGTTTAATACATATACTACTTGGACTTTAATTAAATACATACTTCGTTTTGGCTTTAGCTCAATAAATACATCTTTCGGGCGTATGTTAAATACCGTTTCCATTGGAGCTTCAGTTAATACATACTTCTTTTGGACTTTAGTAAGTAGTTGTAATACATACTTTCTTAGACATAAGTTACATAAATAAATGCTTCTTTTGGAGGATATGTTTGTATTTACTCCATTAAATATGGTTAAACTACTTCTTTTGGATGAAGTTCTTTATGGGATTTAATCAAAGCTTTTAAAAATTATTTCCATAAGTATTAAAGAAAATCCAAGCAATTTGCATTACGCATTAAAATTTCATTAATTGTATGAAAAAAACCCTAGCTTGTCAAAAATAGTGTAAAAACTCCTCTATTTAACATAGTAAGATTGGAGAGAAGAAATACATCATACTATATCAATGACAACTGGAACTTTGGTAGATACATGCACAAGAACATCCAGTCATAATATATATGAACATGCAAATACAGGAATGTCTTGGAGCACATATAATTTTACTTCAATCAATTGCCTATATTGGAGCACATATAATTTTACTTCAATCAGTTGCCTATCTAAAATAACAAAAGCTCACAATTTTACAATTTCAAGAGTAAAAATATTCGCATTGTTGCAATGGAAGCTATAGAACTTACGATTAATTGAATACAATGGTAACAATCTAAATGTAAACACTGATATAATTTAGTCTAAACCATCCCATAAAATGGATAAGCTGTCAAAACATTTTGATGGAGACAGTTGAATAATGGAAAGATAAAACATTGCTAGCACTCCCTCTTATATCAAGATGGTTGATAGATTTGGGACATTGTGTTTTTCCTTCTACAGTCTCAATAGACTACTAAACATTTAATCTCTTAGAGGACATTGCTTTTGGTAGGAAAGGCAAGAAAAAGAAAATATTTTGTTTCCTATCAAATAATACAAATATTTCAAGGAGTATTTAACGCCATTGTTGATGAATAATTGAGACAATTTCTGCTTGACTCCTTTTTATATGCATTGATATGTTTAAATATTTAAACTTTGAATTACCTTGAAGTTTAATCTGAATTACCTAACATGTGTTATATTTAGTTTTATTTGATTCTGATCTCTGAGTAACCTTAGATATCTTTTTGCCCTCAAATGCCTTAAACATGTATGTTTACTCTCAATTGCCTTGAATATGTATGTTTGCTTTAAATTGCCTCGAATTTGCTAGTTTAATTTCAATCCTTTTGTTATGTATGCTTGCTCTCAATTTCCTTGGACATGTATGCTTGCTCTCAATTTCCTTGGACATGTATGTTTGCTCTCAATTTCCTTGGACATGTATGTTTGCTCTCAATTTCCTTGGACATGTATGTTTGCTCTCAACTTTTTTTTATTTGTTTGTTTGCTCTTTGATAGTTGCAATACTTTTCTCTAAACTCTGGGGGTTGATTTATATCATATTAGGAATGTTTTAATTGCATTCTTATAATGAATATACATATTGATCTATTTAAATTGCCATTTATGTGAAGTTTGTTCTCAATTCTCGTAAGCATTGAAATATGTACAATTAAATTACATTGTCTGAATTACGTTTATATTTCTTCTTTATATCCCAGTTTTTCTAGTATGTTGTTGTTCAGCTTACTTGAATGTATATGCAAATGCTTTTGCCTATCATTAACGTTGCAATGTGTCTGTTTTTCATAAGCGATGTAAGTTTAATTGTTGCACATCTTTAGGTTTCTTACACTTATGCCAACAAGTGCCTTTAATGTGTATGCTGATTCAATTGTCTTGAGTGCTAATGTCATTACTGAAGTTAAATGATACTACATCCCTCTCTTTGCCTTGAATGTAATGGTTTGTCCATAGACAAGTCATACTTTTCTTTACATGAGACAAAGGCTTTCAGCATTTTAATGGACATCAAGAGTGCCAATTTTTCACACAATACACTCATCACAAATGCTTATTCTCATAATATGTTTACATTAATATCTCTCAATCCAAGATTACTTAATGATCATGTATATATACATGTGTGTAATACTCTCATATGACCTATGACCTTATTCACTTTAAAGGACTATTTAATATGTTTCACTATGACAAAACTGTCTTCCCTTTGACCACTAAGTGTTACCTTAACCTTTGACCTTGAGACCTGCGTCATGTGTCTCATCATATGATGAACATTTGTGTCAAGAAAAAAATAAGATCCTTCAATGCATGTTAAAGGCGCCTTCCAGATATCTTGACCTTGCATATATTACCCTGAATTATGCTGGCAATATTCATTCTCATAATTGTACGTATTTATTACATAATCCTTTAATTAAAAACTATCAAACTGACCATTACACATTTTCATGTTTTATCTGACCGTTGTCCTCTCGGTATGACCCTGACCTTGGCCACAGGGACCTGAATCATGTGAGTGAACATTTGTACCAAGTTATATAAAGTCTCTCTTTGTATATAAAAGTTCTGCTCTGGACAACTTTTTTCCTACGAGATTGAGCTCTTCACCCTTTTATGGTGGTGGACATTTGTATCAAGTACTACTAAAATCCTTCCATACATGAAGACGATATGCTCTGGCCAAAATCTGGTCATCTCTGGTGACACTGACTTAGATAATGACCTGGATTAACGCTGGTCTCATTATTGAGAACATTTATGATATTATCCGTAAATTGTATAAACTAAATTGTCCAGACACATACTTTTTTATCTTACCTTTGACATCTATGCATCATTGACCTTGGCCATGGGAACATGAATTTTCAAAGTAACATTCTGCCAAGTAATGGTTAACATTTGTGCCACATAACAATAAAATCCTTCAATGCATGTAGAAGTTCTGCTCTGAACAAACATTTTCCTATGACCTTTGACCTACAGACCTAGTTCACGTGCATGACATTATGTCTCATGAGGTGAACAAGTATATCAAGAAATACACAAAGTATCCATGTAGAAGATATGCCATGGACAAGATCTGGACATTGCATCATTTCAGGTGACCTGTTGACAATGCTTATAATGGCCTCTATTATGCTGTAAAGTCTCAGTCTCAATAATGAGAACATTTTTTTATAAAATGCTTCAATTCTAGACTACATCTACACATTTTCATTTGACCATGACCTCAATATGACCTTGTCCTTGGCCACAAATCCCTTAATACATCTGTGACCTCTAAGTCTTGACCTTTACTAAGAGATTTGAAGATTTGATTTAGAAACGCAACATCTCATAGTGGTGATCATTCTCAACTCCATTTATGCATGTAGAGGATATGCTTTGAATATAATATTAAAAAGAAAATAACTTTATAAATTAGAACTAAAAATGGATTTTTTTCTCACTCTAACCTAAATAACCAACAGTATTTCATTATACTCATTAATGGTAAATTCTGGCTTCCAAATACTTCTGATTTATTGAAGATGGCCAGTGCAGTCATACAACAAAACAGTTTGTAATTCACTTACAATGTTGTATTATCATTGTCTGTTATATTATTACACAGGAAGCTATGATGGAATTTCTATTCAGTTACCAGTTGACTGGCAACTATGTGGGATGTTTTTTGGTGTCCTTATTCTTCTATCATCTAATATATCTCCTGGGTGATATATGGGAAGAGGCAATATATATTGTAAAGACAGAGTTAAGCAAATTATGGATCAATCACATAGGAAAGTGACATGTTAATCCTAATATAAGGCTATTTACTGCAGAAGAAATACGTTTTACCCTTATACATCTTAATATTAAGTTATGCTTCGATTTTTGGGTTGTAAGAAAAAGGAAATCTGTTACTAATAGCATATTTCTATGAAGTTTGGTCAAAATTGATCTGCTGGTTTTAATTTTTCATTTACATGTATATGTCTTTTTATTAATATAATTATGTCTATTTATTTTTCATTTATATTTTTCTTTCATTTTGTCTTGTATTTTTCTTGTTATTGGGCTTTAAAAACATATATTTTGTTCACTTTATGGGCACCATGCAGTCTGACCAGGCTCTACACTGTTAGTTGACCAACTTCTAATTCTCATCTAGATATCTACAAAATTGATAATTTTTAAAATATCAGCAGTATAAAAGTTTGCTGCTCAATGTTGTTGCTTTCATATTAAACATTTTGTTTTATATATATAAAACGGACTGTTCCGAAGTCAAAGTGCACATGTCTGTTACAGTAATTCTAAAGGTTAATGCAATAATTACACTGTTGTTCCTTAAGTGTATCCTGCTGCTTTTGAATGGCAGACTTGTTCAGCTTTGGAACTGAAGAATCCAGTTTTAGCTATGAGGAATGAAATATGCAGATACATTGTCCTGAAAATTGAGGGACCAAAATATAGGGTAAAGTAACGTTAGACTTTACATGTGTTATCACTTAAGTGCAGTAACAGGTTTAAGTACTTCTAAATTTAATAGGAGTTAACCAGTTATTGCACTAAGGTGACGGTATGCAGGCTGGTACAGCTCTATATTTGCTCCGTCACATCAGCTTATGAAAATCTTCCAAATTAATTAATTAATTAATGTCAAATATATTCAGTATAAATGCTACTTAAATGCTATTTCCATGATTGGGATACAAAAAAAATAACTTACTATAATGTTATATGACATATTAGAAAAAAAAGAATATATTGAAGCACTGCCATACAATATGCATATTAAGAATTCCAAAAGAAATCCCGGTAAATTGGGAATTCCAGCTTATGCATGACAGTTCCAGGAAAGTATGTTGGCCTTTAGGAATTAGAACAATACAAATGTCATAGATAAATCCATCTGATCATTAACTTAAGTTACAAGTTACTCCTTTGATTCTGTAACAGTTTGACATTTTCAGAACTCTTGAAGTAGTGCAGGGATATTCAAAGTTAGTCTGTTTACTTATGTAATACTGAAAATTTCCATTATACATTGATTTCCTCTTCATTCTGTTTGCATTCCTAAAAATAGTACAAGAAATATCTATTTTTAGCTTTATTTACTTTAAAATGATCAGCTTAGATATAGCACTGGTCAATCGGGATACTTTTGCTTTTAAATTAGAATACAAACATTTTATGCAGCACTGAAATAACCCAATGAACATAAAGACCAATTTTGTACATTACTAAGGAATATTAGAGACTTTACTTACATTAACTTATCAAGGGCTTTTGCTAGATTTTGTTTTCTTTCATGTTTTTTTTCTCTCCTCTCTCTTTTTTGTCCATTTTAAAATTGTGGACATAACCCCCTTTGACTGTGTTGACCAAGTGAGAGTACACTCTGAAACTTTATTGTAATAATGATTTTATTTATTTTTAAATGAAATATTGAAGAAATAAAATGCATAGTTCATTTTCTGTATTTTCACTGTAAAAATTTATATATCACTGCAGTGAAACATATTTTTCATATTTTCACTGGTGCCAATACACAAAAATTTTGGGGGAGTAAATACAAGATTTATGTATACTGCATAACTAATCAAGGGCCATAACTCCGAGTTAAAGTGTCTGACCGGAACAAGCCCACGATATGGGCATCTCCTCTTGGTATAAAGTTTCGTTGAAATCCAGCCAGTAGTTGCAGAAAAGTAGCGCAGAAAAGATTTTTGCTCTAATGCATAACTAATCAAGGGCCATAACTCTGAGTTAAAAGGTCTGACTGGAACAAGCCGACGATATGCGCATCTCCTCTTGATATTGATGATTCCCATAAAGTTTCATTGAATTCCAGCCAGTAGTTGAAGAGAACTAGCGTGGAAACGAAATTTGAACAGACGGACAGACAGAGGGACAATGTTAAAACAATATCCCCCTCCCGATTCCATAAAAACTTAAAATATCTTCTATTTATGCCATCAGTATAGAACCATGCTAACCTACACATCCCTGAAGACTGAACTTAATTGATACTTGTGGCAGCTCAATGTAAGTATTCTAAAATTGAAATCCCCTATAGACAATCAAAAATTCAAAGTAGGATAGAGGAAGTCTACAGCTAGGCTACCACTAATGTTGACACTATCAATTATTCCCACACTTGAAACCTAGCTTTTTTCACGTAAAGAAAACATTTCTTTACATAAGAAACTACTCAAAAACTATTTGAAATGGCAAAACAGTTTATTACCACTGTTTTATTGAGTGGTAAGACCTCACTGCAAGTTCTCAATAGCCTGTTATCTTTCACTGTTTTGACAGTTTGTTGTGAATGACATGCACCCCATGATAAGGCATTTTAAAATACAAATATTTTACCCATAAACCCTTGCCTCATTTTTAAATGCAAGCAGTATGTCACTCCTAAATAATTGAAATCAATGTTTGCGTTTTAAACCAAGATAAGGTCTACCATCATAAAGGAATAGTGCAAAGATACCCTAGTGCAGTACTCCTACATTTATTTCAGCTTCTATATCTTCAGCATGTACACTGCTAACTATATATTGACTTGAGCTAAAAACTTCAGATCTGTCAAAAGCTCTTTCCGAGGTTTTGAAAAAGGCCAATAGTGTGCAAACTTTTTTTGGCTTTATACTTCCTGTAGGTGTGCAGGCAGACTGGACATTATACTTAATGTGTAGGCTTATATAATATTATTGTTACAGCGCAGACTTGTCCGATTTAAATTATGGTATAGATATGTCATTATTTCATTATAACATGCAGGGGATATGTGAGCTCTTGGTTATAATATCTGCATGCTTTCAACTCAGTTGATTCAAGCCTTTCAAACAAAACCAACATTGGTAAGTCTATGTTTAGTCCAAGATAAGACTTAGAACCAGTCTTGACAAGTTGATTAAGCTAACAGTTATACATTTCAGTACAACAACAATGAAAAGTTTCAACTCAATTCATTGTCCAGATTAATATATACATGTATATGGTAAATTTAAAAGTAGCGAATAATTGAAACTGTGTCAGTAAAGTAGTTGCTGACCTTTTCTTCTAAACCAATATTTTTCCCAATATCCTGGAACGATTTAAGATATTAACCTGATTTTTTTCCTCGCAATTAACATTTCATAGAGTCTATGCCATTTTACCTTAATGGAAAACACTCAATAAAAAGTTTCTACCCGCTAAGGCAATAGAGAGCTGTTCCATATTGATTAGCTTTAAATTGGATAAATTACCTGATTTCTTGCGGCAGTTTTAGTTTAAGAATTCCAAGATAAATCAAGTTTGAAGAGGTTGAACTGATTAAAAATTTCTTTTTTATAAAATATGTTCTATTTCTAAAACATTAAAAATACTGTTAATAACAATGACTATTTTACCAATAACCTTGGTAGCTTTAAATCAAGTATGTACATCAGTTGCTCTCCATTAAAGATTTCAGATGTAACATATTGTAGGAAGCGTTTAAATGAAAATGTAACTTCTCTGCTGCTTTAATATTTACAATTGCAAGATAAATCAAGTTTGTTAAGGTTGAATTGATTAAAATATTATTTTCATAAAAACATGTTCTGTTACTAAACAATTAAAACATCTATCAATAACAATGATTTTTTTTACTGATAACCTTGCTTTAAATTGATTATTGGTAGATTATAAGTTGAGACGGTAATGTCATTTCCTCTGCAAAAAGCTTTCTAATGTAAGGTGGTAGTAAGAATTTAAATAAATGATACGGTCCAACTCCTTACAATTCTGCAAATTATCTCCATTCTGTGTCATGCAAATCTTTCATTCTCTAACAAAAAAAGTAGAAAATTTGACATCTCTGAGTTTTGAAAATGAGTAAATAAATAAATTAAATGAACGTATACAACTATCAGTTTAAATTGTCTTATTTTAGCTAAATTTGTGAATCACTCTCAAGTCAACTTACCGTATTGTTTCCATTTAACAACACCTAGGGGCTTGCTTTTCTTTCAAAGCGGGGAGGGGGCATGCTAATTAGAACTATAAAATTGTGTTTTAAAATATATTTGTTAACTAATTAGCGAGAGATGGTGGCAAAGGGGGTGGGCACATGTGTTAAATGGAAAATGTTCGGTTCATGAATGTGATATAGCAGGGTTTAAACTCTCACATTCCCTACGTTGAGAGGAGTACAGCTTATCAACCCATCAGCCCCTTCACTAACTATTCATGAAAGGGATGTTGTCAGCCATGTCAATTTAGCAAGTGGAAGGAAGGGAACGTTTTGACATTTAGAAATAAACATCAACATTACTCTATAAATATCTCATCAGTAAAATTAAAACATAAAACTATATTGGAAATGAAAATGACTGTATTTCTTTGGACTACATATATCAAGTGTAAAACATAACAGATACCTGCGTTACACAATATGATATTATAATCAAACATAACAAAAATATGCCAAAAAACAATGCACCACATGAAAATAATATAACATTTCAACAACAACAATAATAACAAAAGATTCTGATTTTCTATTGAAAACTTATACAAAATGGATATCAATTTCTCATTCTAGAATCTAAATATATCTAGCATCAAATGCGTCACTGGATAAAGTTAAATGTACAGTAGTTATATATAGTTAAAATATAAATAATATGTCAATTGACAAATGAGCCGCGTCCCGACAAAACCAACATAGTGCGTTTGCTAGCAGCATGGATCCAGACCAGCCTGTGCATCCGTGCAGTCTGATTGATCAGGATCTATGCTGTTCGCTATCAGTTTCTCTACTTGTAAAAAGGTTGGTAAGCGAACAGCATTGATCCTGACCAGACTGCACGGATGCGCAGGCTGGTCTGGATCCATGCTGGTCGCAAACCCATTATGTTGGTTTTGTCATGGCACGGCTTAAATACATGTATAATGTTTCTTTTACTTCTAGCATGGTTGCTATTCAACCAGCTTAACCTGCAAGCTTTATGTAATGGATTTGCCATGGTTTGAATCTGAAACAGACCATTCAACAGTTATGAGAACTAAATTTTAAAATATCAAAAATCGAGATTATACCAGCAAAAAAGAGCCTCGAGATTATAAATCTTTTTTCTGAGTTCTGTCGTAAGTCCCAGGATTTTCATTGGTTAGTGTACATTCTGTGACAGTTTCTGACCAATCAAATACCTGAGATCTTAGTTTAAGCTTGGAGAATTTCTTTAATAACCTTCGGGCCTGGTCAGACAGCACAGGTAAGTATAATTATGTAATATTGGCAGCTTAATTTTTTATGTTGTCAATTACATTATTTTAAATTTTAATGGACTGTTTCAAATTTCAAAGCCCGGCAAATATATTAGAGAAATTCAGTAGGAAAAGGGTTACATGACTATTCAGATGTAAATTTGATCCCTGTCTTATAAGGGGTCTACAAGTATGACACAAAAAATTCAATAATAAGATATTTAAAGGGTATAAAGCTAGATCTTATGAAATACTTTTATAAATTCATCAACTTTAAAATTATACTATTTCCATAATCTTATCGTCCATTTTTTAAAGCTGTAACATAAAATGTTTATATTATTTAATACACATATATATTGTATGTAAACAGAATAAAATGTTCTGGAACAAAATATTATGCTGCTGTAGGGTTGTTAAGCAATGATGTATTGTTGCAATGCGCCATTCACTTTTAAGCAATATACTACCATATTTTTTTTATACATGTTGTACAAGCATCATGGAAGTATTCATTCTTTTTTAAAATTCAAATAAAATATTTTTGCAGCAGATATACAGCTTTATATACTTTAAAATGTTATAAAAATCTAATAAACTATCTTCTTTTACTTTGAATGATTCTTCCAATAGTATAGTGTGTCTTGTTAAAACAAATGGGACTATGGTAGCTGTAAAATAGTCCATTTCCCAGATAATGTATGTTATAAAATAAGGAAAAATATAAAACAAAAATGAAGTTTGTTTCTGCTTATTTAGATCTTTGTTAACCCTGTAACATATTATGAAAATTCCACCATAAATGGTTACAAATAACAAAACTATAGTAAAAACACAAACCACCCTGAAATGATGACTATAATTATTATATGTTAACATTTTAGGAAATGTACCTGCATTTCATACAAATCACATCAATACTGACTGTAACTAAGCAACACCAACATAAGCACCAAGCTAATCTTAATCATGTCCCCCATGAAGAATGACCTGACTCCGGGCTCTTGACGGATTCATTCTCGTTCTTTGATTGCAAAATATTTTAAACTGACAAATTATACAGTTTCATTTAAAAAGCAAAACAAGAATAAGAGTTCAATTTATTATACTTCTCATGAAAAAACAACAACAGGGACTTCATTAAAAAAAAACAGGACAAATGCACAGGATTTCCACATAATATACAAACAAATAAGTTATTTCTAACATAAAATATGATAAATCCTTATTAAAAAACATTTTCAAAAGAATATATATGTGTACATTTTATTTGTATCTTTCACCCAAGCAATTTCTACCTTAAAGGGACTCCACTGAAGATTTTTAACATAACAGGACAGGAAATATTTTTTCCGAGATTTGTGTTCCATTTAGATAACTAGTGTGAAAATTTTCAAATCATTCCCTAACCTTGTTTTCCAGAATAATCATTTTTATTGTTCAAAATGGCCCAAAAATTAAAAGCGTTGCATTGTTTTTCACGAAAATCAGACTAACAATCGCACAAAAAAAAATCGATTTTCAATTTAATTTTGAGTATATTTCACTATAATCATTTGAAGATGTCTCAATTTTAAGTGCTTTACTTACGGTAATCTTTGTATGAATTTCACACTTTCATATTGTTAGGCTTTTTAACCTAAGTGGAGCTCCTTTAAAATGCAGTCCACTCATCAAGTGTTTTTGGATACTGTACCAGTCAGTAAGTGCAAACTTCTTCATTCAAATCACATTTTGATAAGCTACCTTTTATTCATGATACATGACCTTTGACACAAAATGGTACAAAACTAATTCATTATCATAAACTCAGCAGGAAAATGGTTACTTCTTGGTATACTGATATTAAATTAGTAAAAGAAGAAGCTAAATTAAGCAAAACATGTTTTAAAAAACTGTGTTTGTTTATGATCATACCTACATTAATTCAACTGTTATAAATCTTTTATATAATTTCGTATACATTTGTAATTATTATTTATTTATTCATTTCACATTGCATAAAATCTTGTAATAGGCATTAAAATATATTTTCTCAATACAAATTGGCAAACAGTAATAATATTTTTTTTTCAAGAAAGTTTATTCCTTCACAATCATGTTTTAAAGTGAATCACAACTTAATTTCACCCGATATAACTATAACGAAAAAATATATTTTGAATAAAATTTTCTGGATACATTTTTTTGTATGATGTAGTATAAGCTAAAATATGATTTCTTTATCCAACCAATGCATGCATAAACAAATAATGATCGTCAAAAAGTAATAGCACACACAAATGTGACATAAAATTTTAAAGAAAAAATTGTAAATTATGCTTTTATTTGGCTTCCGTCCACAGCTTTCAATTGCAGATGACACTTTGATAAAAACATCTGTAACTTTCAATCGTAGTTTAACATCTGGCTTTTCAATATGTCTGTCCTGCCTCTGTGATCTTGTCAGTCTGAAAATATAATCAATAGTTACATAATCATTTATCATAAAACCATATAACAATTTTTCCAAGGAACTGTATATATTATAACAGATTTATTTTTGTACTACCTTCTCTCCCTATAATTTACAGTAACCTTAACAATTTAATTTACCAGTCTAAACTTACGCAATAAACTTGTTCTATTTGTATTTTGAAGTTATACCAAAATTCTGGTAAGGTGAAAACTCTCGTACATACCAATGTTTTACCCATAACATGCTAAATATCTTACATGGATTTGTCCATCTTTCAATTTGGACAAGACGATTCATCATTTTTTGTGAAAGTTTCAAAATATGTACTGATTAAACAGCCAGCATGACAAACTGTATAGGCTATTACAAGAGCTGTCGGTAGGACAGCAACACTAGACTATTCTTAGTGCTTGATAGTAAAAAAAATGCTTGATAGAGTTACCTTCTCCTGTTTACAGGTTGGGGTCATGATGGTGAACAAGTGTGCAAAGTTTCAAAGCCATATGTCAATGGACTTTGAAAATATTCGAACTATTACAAAAACTTTAACGTAAATTCTAAGTCGAAAAAGGGGCATAATTCTGTCAAAATGCTTGATAGAGTTACCTCCTCCTGTCTACAGGTTGGGGTCATGATGGTGAACAAGTGTGCAAAGTTTCAAAGCCATATGTCAATGGACTTTGAAAATATTTGAACTATTACAAAAACTTTAACGTAAATTCTAAGTCGAAAAAGGGGCATAATTCTGTCAAAATGCTTGATAGAGTTACCTCCTCCTGTCTACAGGTTGGGGTCATGATGGTGAACAAGTGTGCAAAGTTTCAAAGCCATATGTCTATGGACTTTGAAAATATTTGAACTATTACAAAAACTTTAACATAAGTGGTTACGCCGACGCCGACGCTGTCGCTCGGGTGACTGCAATAGCTCTACTTATTCTTATCGAATAGTCGAGCTAATAAATAATGCTCAGGTCTGCACTGGTCACATGGGTATATTCAGTTTCTGCTGCGACCTAAAATGATACTTAAGTCCCAGGTTTCTACTAGCAGGTTAAAGGGATACTCAGAGGCAAATTAACGACAAAAATATTAAAATGATCTTATGAACTTATTAATCACGCTAAAATGGCATTTTTTAAAATCCCAGCATGAATTTCTGCATTAAAGTTTATATATATTGGGTTTGAAGTGTAAATATATTTATATATGTTGAACGAAATTTAGAAGCCGACACAATCACAGAGTAGTTTTAAAACAAGTTTTGTGACTTGAACAAACCTTGGAAGTTTCAATAACAGATACTGTGGATATTGCATGATTGAAACAAGTCTAAGTCATTCATTTGACATTTTTTAACATTTCCAAAGTTCACTGTGACAACTGTTGTGAAATCTTAACGCTCTGGGTCAGGTTAGAAAACCATAATTAAATACTTTATAATGAGAAATGATTTGTTCCTGTGACTGCCTTAAGTATATTCATTTTGAGGACATTTACAGAATAATGAATGAAAAATTGAAAACGAACAAATGAAAATTTTGCCCATGTCTCCCTTTAAGGGTGAAGTAAACCAAGTCACAAAACACTCCAATTAAAGGCCAGTCCATTTCTATCCATACTGATGGACTTAGACCTATTTTATTAGGACTTTCATTTCAATACCCAGTTTCACTTCAAAAGAAAGGAAAGGTATAGATTTGCTTTTAGAGATTTCCCTCAAGGATAATTCATTAACCTCCTTTTTCTCATTTGTCTCAATCTAATGTCATCACAAAATAATTCATTTATCTCATCTATCTATTTTGATGCTGAAAATGTTAAATATCACATTTTTCAATCTACCAGTCCTATAATTTTACTCCAGTGACTTTCTAAAATGGACTCATTCCTTTTTTAATTCTAATTAGAAGTACTGAAAACTAAATTAGTATAGAAATAACATTCCAACACAAAAACAAGTGTTTTACTGCCAATATTGCATTAGAAAAAAAATTAAGGGCCATAATTCTGCCAAAAATGATCTAAGCACTTAGTTTTGACAAAATAAGTCAGAGTATTTTCTGAGAATCATTCTAATTGGTTGGAATCCCTTGAACAAAAACTGTCCATAAAACAGTGCCTTTAACTATTCTCTGTGCTTGACAGTAAGAAAAGGGGCATCAGTCTGTAAAATGGTAACTAAAGAGTTATGGAACCTATGTCTATCATGTTAGATAAACACAGAGAACAATGGAGTGAAGTTTCAACTTGTTCCCTTAATTAGTTTTGAGATAACAATTTCCATGCAAAAACTGAACTTAAGTAAGGCATTGAAGCAGTCACCGACACCAGGGTAAGTACAATACCTCTTTATGTCCTTTAAATAGTCAAGCTAAAATGTACTAGTTACATACAGTGGTCATTTTTTACATTTTTACATCCCGTTGACAAACTGCCGGCAAACATTCACCAATCTAAATCTTATGTTTTCTTGCAGAAGACCAAGTTCAAAATGCTATGATCTGAGGTACATTCAACTTGAGCACTCTGCAATAGGTGACTGACTTTAGAGGTGAGATGATAGTAATTTATTACCCATCTGTTGTATATTGATCAGCAAGTCTTTCTAATATATTCAATCAGGGAGCAGCCATCAATTATTTAGAAACCACCAAACAAGTTTTTTTTCAATTTCACTGTGTTAAATAATTTCCTTTGAAATATTAATACATGGTTCTATCATAAAAGGAATGTAAAAAGGTCAACTAACTCTTCAAATTGGTACAGCACCAAAAACAAACTAATGTTTTAATCATTGGTACTGGAAAGTTTTCCAACCTTCTGTTCATGTGATACCTCTATTAATATTGAATACAATGTTTCAATTATATACAATACTTTTTGCTTCATTTCTTTTGACTCTTATTATGAAAATATCGGGCACTCAACAATCCTTCAATTCAAGTCTTGTACATATTGTGGAGCATGAAATTCTTTGTAATTTATATTTTCTTAATTTAAAATAAAATTTTATCTTAAATGATGGATTTACAACAAAATACATGTACCATCACAATTTCATTACCTCATACACAATACAAAATATTGAAGATATAAGGGACAACAAATTGGATACATTAAAATTTTTGGTAACTCCTACGATCAACAATGTGGATCAGATTAGTAAAATATGACAAAAGGCTGATTTCTTGCGGTAGACCCGACGATCAACTTACAAATGAAACAAAATTACTGAAAATTCTGATCCAGCAATGTTGTTCAGAATATGACATTGCAGAACATGATAAGTCTGGCCTAAGATCTACTTACAACTGAAACAAAAATACTGAAAGTTCTTTTACAGCAATATTTTTTTTTTTACACATATACTTCTATGTACAATGCAAATAAAACCTTACAAAGGATATTCCAGCTTATCAAGATCAAAGGTTCTCAATTAACTCAGCCTCATTCAAGATATACATATATGTATCAGAAATTTCAATTAAGGTCACTTTAACATTACCCGAACATTTATAGTATTTTTTTGCTACTTTTTCATGTCCGAATATATCTACACCATTAACAATTTCCTCCTTTTCTTTAATTTTGGTCAATATAATCAATTACTGACTATGCTAACGATCGCCCAGGAAATTGTTCAAATTAGCCCATTTAACAAACAAGTACCCTTCTTCCTCAGAATTGTTTCTGTATATATATCATACATTAGCAGAATAATTGTACCAGAAAAAGCACCTGCTCTTTTGTTAAAGTACATAAAGAGAGGGACTGGGAGAAGGAAATGACAATCTAATTAATGGGAACACAATACCCAATACATTACAGAGTGCTAATATGAAACCACCACTGCATTGATTATTATTAACAAGGTTCAAAATTCTGAAATAAGATCAAACAATTTCTAAGATCAATACACAAAACAACTTTTGATTTTACTTAGCACCATGTAAGATTTCTGTTGTTGTTTTTTTCCATAATTATTGAAGTATCTAGTGGGGCTTTGAAATCAATTCTGCAAAGAAATATACTTGCGATTTTGCTCAATTTGAGTGAAAAGCATTGAAAATTTGGGTAATTTTGTACAATAAAAATCATAACTCTGGGAAAACAATGAGAGGGAATTATCTGAAAATTTGTTCAATAGCTATTGGTCTAAATCTACATCAGATGGTGCACAAATCTCAGGAAAATATTTCCAGTCTTCTCATGTCATGTCACTTTAATGTGTATGATAAATTAATTTATCACATAAACCGCGGCGCAGGAGTGTAATAAAGCCATTTTATAACAAGGGTGCCATAGTCACAAAATACGCCCGTTTACGAAAGCTTTAGATGGAGATGGGGGCATTATGGATAAGTGTTATCTAGCAAGCAAGTTTTTATTCTTGGCACTGTGTTGTTAAATGAACCTTAAAACAAATCAGTAGGGAAGATATGCACAGGATGTGTGACCTTGACCTTGGTCGTAGGGACCTGAATTTTATGCACGGCACTCAGCCTCACAATGATGAACATTTGTGCCAAATTATATTGAAATCCCTCTATGCATGTAGAAGTTTTGCTCCAGACAAGCGTTTTTCTATGAGCTCTAACTGTGACCTTCACCTTTGACCTAGAGACTTGGTTCATGTGCAGGGCACTACGTCTCATGGTGGTGAACAATTCTATAAAGTAACATTAAAGTTCCTCCATGCATGTAGAAAATATGCTCGGGACAACATCTGGATATTTAATCATCTCCAGTGACCTTGACCTTGCAAATATTAACCTAAATTAAATGTGTCACACCTGTAGTCATGATAGTTACCATTTGTGCTACAATCCATCAATAAATGATGACTAAATGGTCCCTATACACATCTTCAAATTTTTATCTGAACTTTGACCTCTATGTGTAACCTTGACTTTGGTCCCAGGGATCTGAATTTTGCGTGCGACACTCAGCCTCACAATGGTGAACATTTGTGCCAAGTTATATTGAAATCCCCCTATGAATGTAGAAGTTTTGCTCCGGACATGCGTTTTTCAATGAGCTCTAAGTGTGACCTTGAGTTTTGACCTGGAGACCTGGATCATGCATGGAGCAATACATATCATGGTGGTGAACATTTCCATAAAGTATTATAAAAATTCTTCCATACATGTAGGAGATATGCTCCAGACAAAATCTGGATATTTCACCATCTTTAGTGACCTTGACCTTGCATATATTGACCTAAAGTACATGTGTCACAGCCGTAGTCATGATAATGACCATTTGTGTTACAATCCCTCAATAAATGATGATTAAATCGTCCCTATACACATCTTCATATTTTTATCTAAACTTTGACCTCTATGTGTGACCTTGACCTTGGCTACAGGGACCTGAATTTTGTGCGCGACACTCCGCCTCACATTTGTGCCAAGTTATATTGAAATCCCTCTATGCATGTGGAAGTTTTGCTCCGGACAAGCGTTTTTCAATGACCTCTAAGTGTGACCTTGACCTTTGACCTAGAGACCTAGTTCATGTGCGTGACATGGCTTCTCGTAATGGTGAACATTTCTATGAAATTTCATTAAAATCCCTCCATGCGTGTAGGAGATATGCTCCGGACAAAATCTGGCTATTTCATCATCTTTAGTGACCTTGACCTTGTATATATTGACCTAAATTATATGTATCACAGCCATAGTCTTGATAATGACCATTTGTGTTACAATCCCTCAATAAATGATGACTAAATGGTCCATATACACATCTTCATATTTTTATCTGAACTTTGACCTCTATGTGTGACCTTGACCTTGGCCGCAAGGACCTGAATCTTGCGCGCGACACTCCGCCTCACAATGGTGAACATTTGTGCCAAGTAATATTGAAATCCCTCTATACATGTGGAAGTTTTGCTCCGGACAAGCATTTTTCAATGAGCTCTAAGTGTGACCTTGACCTTTGACCTAGAGACCTGGTTCATGTGCGCGACACTGCTCCTCATAGTGGTGAACATTTCTATGAAGTTTCATTAAAATCCCTCCATACATGTAGGAGATATGCTCCGGACAAAATTGGACGCCGCCCGCCCGACCGCCAGGGGCGTTCCCATAATACGTCCCGTTTTTCAAACGGGCATATAAAAACGATATTACACTAGACGATATTACACTAGTGCAATAACACTTTGACGTCACGTCATTTGTGCTATAAACATAGCGTTAAAGCGCGCTAATGTTAGGGTTACCACTCAAGGCGCGTCAAATAAAGTGACTCTTGTTAAAAGTTTACCGTTCTTTTTTAATATATGTGATAAATAGAATATTATATTTGTGTAGATTCAATACTAAATTTATTGAACTCGTTGAATAAAAAAATATTATGCTCGCCAGAGGCGCGCATAATATGATTTTATTCAACTCGTTCAATAAATTTAGTATTAAACCTACACTCATTCAATATCCTCTATAAATAAAGTTTGACCATTAAAACTTGACCAAGAAAACATACAAAATATGCTGAAACTAGATATTTGTCTATAGGACAACAGCTAATCTATATGCCCAGCTTTAAGTGAGGGGCTAAAAAAATGATGCTAAATTTTTGCTTATACTGGATATAACACGAAACAAGTGATGAAACAGACACTGACTTAATAACGTGAACAATCCGAGTGTGATTTATGCAAGCTCACGGAGAGGAAGTCATTTGTCTCGTCGGAATATTGACATTGCAGTTCATTTATCACTAACTTTATGCTCTAACAGACACCTTATTTCAGACTGTCAGGCGAAAACAATTTTTTAACAGAACACCATTTATGACAAAATTTGGAATAATGTTATTACATTAACATTACCATGAAAGTACAATTTTGTTTCCAAGTTAATAACATGCAGGTTAGTTCACACATGAAAGTTTTATTGTATGGAATCAGTGTATCAAAGGTGAAGTTTCAGTTGAACTGTTTTATAACTTACAATGAATGTAACTTAATTTAAAATATGCATCTTGTGCATTCTCGACATCATGGCCCCTTTCTAATGAAGTAAACAACATATTTTGTACTGGCTACACATGGCACAGACTTTAAATAATATGCACATCTGACCATGTTACTTAACTGACTTTTCTTGAGAAAACTTTACAGAAATCCAGAAAAGGGAAAGGAGACCAGGAGTCATCAAACATTTGAACCGCATCATGACAAAACCAACATAATTGGTTTGCGACCAGCATGGATCCAGACCAGCCTGCGTGGATGCACAGGCTGGTCAGTGGATCCATGCTGGTCCCAAACGCACTATGTTGGTTTTGTCATGACGAGGCTCATTCAATAATTTGGTACATATCAAGAGGAAATTCAAGTAAAAGTAGAATTTTCTAATGTATGAAATAAAGGGCTGCTTTGCTGTTCATATGAAATAAAGTGGAGATAAAAGACTCCCACTGAAATCTTGAGTGTCTAAAACCTTGCTTTATAAGATCAGTTAAACAAGAAAACATTTGATACAATCATCTCCAAACAATCTTGACATTTAGCTTTGTCCAGCAACCTATCAGCCTGTAGAAGTAATTCGCACTTGTATTTTCCCTCTGAGGATGTATCTGTCCTCATCAGACTTTATATTGCTGTTCTTGTCTAAATTAACGCAATATATCTGTCCATTATATAACTTAAATGTTCCTGACCAAGACATGTTACTTTATAAAAGTTAGCCTTCTCTGAAATAATGATGCATTGTGTTACAGAACAATATTTGCCTTGATATTACTGTGACATTTACCTTGACATTACTGCGAAATTTGCTTTGATATTTTTGAGACATTTGCCTTGATATTTTTGAGACATTTGCCTTGATATTACTGTGACATTTACCTTGACATTACTGCGAAATTTGCTTTGATATTTTTGAGACATATTTTTGCCTTGATATTACTGTGATATTTGTGAAATTTGCCTTGATATTGTGACATTTACCTTGACATTACTGCAACAACTGCTTTGATATTTTTGAGACATTGGCCTTGATATTACTGCAACATTTGTGAAATTTGCCTTGATATTGTGACATTTACCTTGACATTACTGCAACAACTGCTTTGATATTTTCGAGACATTTGCCTTGATATTACTGCATGGTCTATAGAATTCAAATTTTCACATACATTTAACAGTATCAACATCTTTTTCATATACAATACATTATTTCTGCTTTTTTATCATACATTATATAACATAACAATCTTTCAAAACCTGCAATGTCACTTGAGGATACATTTCAACATTTGACATCAGGTGCTTTGTTATGTTATATAAGGTATTAATTGCCTCACATCATATTCTCAGGTCATAAAATACATCTAACTTATATAACTGACTGATTTAAAGCAGCCAATACAATTACTTCACCTAAACAATAATTTACTTATTATGCATACAGTAAACTCCGCTTATAACGAACTCATTGGGACATTCGAAATCTGTTCCTTATATCCGGAGTTCCTTGTAAGCATATAGCGAATTAGTTCCTTGTATCAGAAGTTTTTATAGCGAACAGTTTACATATAACGAACTAATTGTTTACCATCGTCCTCGATTTTGAAGAGCACTTAATTAAGAGAAATAACTCTTGGGTTCGTCAATGTTGTCTCCCTTATATTGATTTAATAAAGAAAAAAAGGATTAATTGCAATGATGTTTCTTTTTAATATAATTTTTATGTATAAATATATCTATAAGATTACATGTATATATGATATGTACCATATATGCAATATTGTTATTTATTAACAATACAGTATCATGCACAAAAATAATCACTTTGCTTTGAAGAAGTCGCTAATTTTAGTTTAGGAATGTTTACAACTCTTCGGGTTAAATTCAATTTCCAATAAACTTTTTAAAACTGTTTCTTCAACATGTGCATTAGACACGAAGTATGACCTAATCTTATGCATACAATCAATAGCTTATTTTTTTGACACAACCGGCAGATCATCTAAATAGATCACGTCTTCGGATGATTGACTGTCATCATCATTATTTGTTCCTAATATATCCGCTACATTCGGCCAAGTTTTAATCTGTGCCGATGAAAACGAAGGTAGAAAATGCGTGATCTATTTACGGATAGCCGATATTTTGGAGTTCGTTATAAAAGTGTAATTTTCTGTACTTTTTATGGCATTGGGACTAAAAAATGAGTTCCTTATAAGCGATAATTCCTTATAACCGTGTTCGCTGTAACCGTATTTTTTTACATTAAATAAAGAAGGGCAAAATTCGGGCCAAAAAAATTTGTTCCTTATAACCGGAAGTTCGCTATAACAGTGTTCGCTATATGTGAAGTTTACTGTATATATCTAAGAGGTCCATCGTCCAGAAAAATAGTGAAACTCACTCTGGTGAAACTGAAAGTTATTAACCTATGCCATCAGTACCTATACTTCAATGCAGTCTGACCAGCCTTTACTCTGTTGGGTGACATACTTTAAATTTCTATTTTGAATCTGCTTAAATAATAATGGACAGTCCCAGAGATGGAAAGAGGTCAATTAAAAGCTGTAATTCAATTAATACAGTCAAACTTGTATTAAGCGACCGCGCAAGGGAAACACCCAAAACGGTCGCTTAATGAAACGGTCTCTTGAGACAAAGCATGATATAAAAGTCAAAATTTATAAATGATATCTTTCTTATGCGGTGGGAATATTTTTCAACTTATATAAATTTTGAATAATTTGTACGCTCCGATAATCATCTAAATGGATGCTTATGTAAAAAATAACCTTCTGATATTTATTGACAAAACAGTTTTGATCCATTACGTACATGTTTGACATTTTTTCGAGAATGTTTTAACTTCTCCGTTGTTTTTCCTTTACTCCAACACGAAAACCCTATTAGTGAAGATGCTTTCTGTTGTGCATTTTTTCATTTGAAATAAACAAACTACATCTAATTGTTATGATTAATTTAATTGCTGATCACGTTCAAGGTCAATTCAATGCAATCTAAATGTCAACAAGCGAAGCGTACAGTATACACCATCTCAGTAAGGGCGGAGCGTTGCATTGTTTATTTGATATTATTGGATAATACACGTCACGCATATACTTAACTTCATTTACATACGCTAAAACGGTTTGGGAAATAGAGTTTTTCACACGTTTATTTGTTGTGTTTGATTATTGACGCTTGAGACATTACGAGGCGGCGTTCTCTTAAAACACAATTACTTGACAGGTAAAAGTGGTTGTTTAATGAAAAGATTGATCTCAATTAGGTGACTAATTAGCGGTCGCTGGACGCGTTGAGCAAAAGTCACTTAATACATTAAAGATATAGAGAGAAAATGATCGGGGGGAATTTAAAGTGGTCGTTTAAGACAAAAGTTGCTTAATACACGTGGTCGCATGGGCATTAGACTGTATTTCAATTAATGCAAAGTTATAATGCAGAATGCAATGGTTACAAATAGATATATTGAAAAGAGAAAATTACACAACAGAATTTATTGAACTTTTGTGTGATCTTAGAATATAATAACTGAAACATTCTAGGCTGAAAAAATAAGAGGCTACAGGCTTAATTTTAGAGAACTGGTGCCTTATAAAGAAACCATGTTTGTGAACCCACAATCCCTGTAGGTTGTGGGGAAAGACCTTAACCACTTGACCACTGCTTGCCTTAAAAAACAAAAACTGTATGACAACCCTTCAAAAATAAGGGTAATTATCCTGATCATTATTCAATTATAAATATTTAATGGAGGATATTTAATGTAGGATAATAAATATGTAACAAAACAGATATTTTTTTCCTTTCTCATGAATATTTCTGCACAGTGGCATTTCAAAGCTTCATAATCCCATAGTATTGATATTTGTTTCATGTTACATAATGTTCTAAAAAATTCATTTTTTGTGTGCATAATTTCTACATTTACCATAGCTTACGTCATTTTTCCCCAGAAAAGAGTTTGTTACATCATATAGTATAACTGTATATATAAAGATTTACAGTTTAATACCGGTAAATATGTCATTTTGCAAAATTTGTAGATATATAATTCTTCATGATGCATGAGGAATAAATTGCCGTCAAGTAAGACAGATTTCCAATATTCAACTTCTTTGAATAACGTCAGGTTTTTCCAACCCATCCTAAAATTTTGTTTCTAACATAACACTTATATTTTCATATACAAATGTAAAATTCTACTCCAATAAAATACTATAAAATCACAATGAATACAGCTTTTTTTTATAAATAAAACACAGAGAGAAATTCATAAGAGCTCCTGACATTTTTTATGGCCTAATAAACACATAATAATTGTTCCCAGGTTGTTATCATTTACAAGGAAATAATCATTTTTCTATTTTTTGTACAATAATAAAGCACTACAGTAACCAATGGGGATAAATTTGTTTTCAAATAAAAATCTAACAATAAATAGAACAAAACATTTAAATCTAACTATACACGAACCTTAGGTAATGGAAACTTCGCAATTTGGGCATCATTCATAATAAGCAAAACAAGAAGCGCTGCAATTCGACAATAACCAGGTTTTCAGCGACGAAGTTTTGATTCGACAGCAATCAATAGGTCCAAAAGCACTGAAGTTATTGAGTAGAAGCTGCAATTCTATTGTAAGCAAATGACCTTGACCTTGCTCCCAGATATCTAAGTGGCAATCCAAAGCTGCCACACAGCAAGTTTGGTGTCAAAAGGTCAAAGAAAACTCAAGTTATTATGTGAAAACTGAATACATTAACCTTGATCACAGACACCTGGCTGCGTCTTGATATAAGCTACCCATATACCAAGTTTGGTGTCAATAGCTAGAGCAAACTCAAGTTATTGAGCGGAAACTGAATTTCTATTTTTAGTAACATTTTTAGTAACAGTGACCTTGACCTTGATCACAGACACCTGGGTAGCAATCACAAGCTGCCTCTAGATGTAAGCTACCTACACACCAAGTTTGGTGAAGCAAACTTAAGTTATTGAGTGGAAACCAAAAGTTTAAGCCCGTCCACCAACTTTGGCATTACACTGACCCGCTTTGAATTTGTGAATTTGGGAAGGAAAAGTAAAATATATTTTATTCACAGGGCCTCAATGAACCTAAAGAACATTGTTATTCAATTTTGTTGCAAATGACATAACAGGGCCTCAGTGAACTTGAAAAATATTTTGGTACTGATGCAAATATTGGCATTACAGGGCCTCTGGTTAATCACACAGTAACAACAAAAACACTCTGTGTACATTTTGTTCAGACTGGTAACTAATTTTGGTGCTAATTCAATTTTGGCACATTTCATTTATAACAGATATGAGGAAATCCTATAAGGATGTCCCTGTAACTGCGTTATTTGCCAATGCAATTGTAAAAACATGATTCAGTATTAATGTCTGGAGGCTCGTTTACTGTTGTGTTTTTCCACAGACAAGACCCTGGTTTGTATATTGCAGACTAAATGGATGTTATAACTAATTCTGTTATGTTATTATCACAGGACATATCAGCTTCTGGTGCTAGAGAAAATAGGGGAGTGTTACAGAATACATTATCTAATATGTAAATACCTGTAATAGGAAAGGTCTGGGCCTAAATGGGCTGTAAAATGCAACTCTTAACATTTTATATGTATTCTAATTTACATGCAAGATTTTTACATCCCTTAAGCATGAAATTCTGTGACTTTTTGTACACTGTCTAAACATCAATACACACAATATCAGAAAATTTTTGCATTATTTTGAAAGTATCATATATAATTATATGTACATGTATTGCAAACATGTGCTTAAGATTTTCAATCCTTAAGTCAAAACTTGCCATTGTCTGAAATAACTGGATGAGATTTATCGCTACTAGAAGCAAACATCACGTGTCTACAGTATGGAATAATTAAGGCAATTAATTGTGAGAGCAGACAATAAACTGTTTGACACTCGATCTTATTATACCTTACATGACTTTGCTGGTTAAAATGCTATATATGCATCATCAAACAATGTGTATTATTAAACCTCAAATGGTTTATTTACTATATTATAAGCCCTATGTGATGTCAGAGGGTAACAATCTGTAATGTCACATGGCAACATCATTTTTTGTGCCACTGACATTATCAAGTGCCCCTCACACCCATACCAAGTGCAAGGTTCTAGCTGTTAGATGTTCTTTTTAATATTGATTTTTTTCAATATAATTATAAAGACAAATATCAAATGCCACTGAGGGTGATAGAACAAAATGTTTACCCTTGACAAGATAATGTCTACTGCAGTTAATGCTTTGGTTGACATAAGTAGTGTCGGGTGAACATTTTATTCTAACATTTTATTCTAACACCCTCAGTAGATCACCCTCAGAGGTTGCCTATATACATTAGCATTTTGATACATTAGCATTTTGTTATTGAAATATAAAATATCTATAATTAATTTATGTCATACTTTTGAAATCAAAGGAAAATTGTCCATTTAACAATAGAACAAACAAGGTAATAATTTTTTTGTCCTTGGTTGGGTTTTACTTTGCACCGCAAGGTCAGATGGCAACTTTCAAGCTTAACTGGTGGAGGAAGACCTCAGTTGACCGTCCATGCATTATTCAGTCACAAACTGGCACCTGAGTAGAACCACCGACTTTCTGTAAGCTAGTTGGACAGCTTCCTCACATGAACGATTCCATTAAGTTCCTGATGGAATTTGAACCCACAGTGGTGGGGAGCAAGCTGCTTGAAGTCACTGACCTTAACCACTCGGCCTAAAACATTAATTTAACTGTAACTTTAAATGCGCCTTTATTTGTTAGAGATGGATATTGTACACATCTGTATGCAAATTACAAGTAACTCGCAGAAAATAACAAGTGGGCGGCATTTTTTTTTTTTTTATTAATCTGAAAGTAAGTCTTAACTGGTATTTACTATGGTTACATTTATACGGTTATATTCCTAACAGATCCTTTGTCGGGAAATTATGTTGAATAATTCATGATATATTGCAGAGGAAAGGCATCAGCTGCAGACATATAAAAATAATGATAGATAAATCATGTAATATCCTGTCTTATCCCACATCAAAACAAGTGAAATATTTTGTCTTGAGTTCAGTAAGGCAAGTTTCATCTTGACCCTTAAACTGCAAAAAAAAAATTAAAGTAAAAAGCTTTTGCCACCAGTGTAGAACCAGGCCAGTCTTCACATCTGTGCAGTCTGACTATATAGGCTCTATTATTGAATTTCTCTGTTAAACTTCTACATTTTCTGTTTCAAATACCAATTAAACTTCTACATCCTCAGTTTCAAATACCAGTTAACCTTCTACTTCATAGGTTCTACATCCTCAGTTTCAAATACCAGTTAACCTTCTACTTCATAGGTTCTACATCCTCAGTTTCAAATACCAGTTAACCTTCTACTTCATAGGTTCTACATCTTCTGTTTCAAATACCAGTTAACCTTCTACTTCATAGGTTCTACATCTTCTGTTTCAAATACCAGTTAAACTTCTACATCTTTTAGTTCAAATAACAGATGAAATATGTTAATACCAGATAAAATACACTAACTAGTGAATTAAACAATTACACTCAAATTTTTATAATAGAAACAAGAATTACAAAACAGTATTTAAAATAGATCTCTTTAAACCCATGGTTGTCCTTGCTGGGCTTGCTCTATATATGGATGGAATGGGCAATTTTTATTTGCCACAACCACTATTACAATTAGAAAATAATATTCTACAGCAACCATTTCTACTCCACACGCAAATATCCTTCAGAAATTACATGTTTTTCTCAAGGTTGATGGTCAAACTTGGCTCGCTATGTTATGAAAACTGTGTGACCTTTATAATAACTGCCAAGAAAACTGACAAAAGCTACATCTAAATGTACCTTGTTTTACCCTGTAACTACCTTCAAGTACCATAAAGTGGGTCTTAATACCTCATTCTTTATACATTTTAAAATCTACTTAAACCTGTAAGTAGCTTATTAAAACATAAGTTCATAATCTCTTTTCTTTCTCTTAACAATCAAATCAATAACTCTTACCACCCTGACTTTGCTTCAAAGATTTGTTCAGCTTTGTATATGGATGTTTGTTTGTTTGATTATCTATCTACGCATTCTCCTCATATCTTGGTGGTTGATCCATTTAACCAATCATTTTTTTATTTGGATAACTAACCAGTTATTACCAATTTTTGCCGCAAGTGACTTTGAACAACTTATCTCCCACATGATTTGTGAATCAGAGGTGAGAGACAAATGACCATTAGACTCTATGTCAGAGATCTATTGCCAAGGAGAAGAATTGTCTATTGTAAATATGGGAAGGCTTTTGAAAACAAAATGCTAAACTTAGGCAGTCATTACAGTCAAAAAATTCAGGGCCAGAAAACCACAAGCTATTCAGGCCAGTGGTTGTCAATATCTTCTGGAATGCATATGTTTTTACAAGCTCAAAATTAATGTTTCTAATAGAATGTTAAGTCAAGAATTATGATTCATACAATAACTTCGTGATTATTTTCCCTGCAATGAGGATGAATAAACTGTTCAATTTGAAATTTTGTCATTTCATTCCAAGATAATGCATTGATTGGCTGGTAATTTTTCGTAGGCTGGTTGAGCTGGTGGTTTTTGAAAATTTTACTGACCTGAGACAAAAATTCTACTTGTCATGGGTTTGCATTCAGAGACTTAAGTACTGAACAGTATTAAGGCGAATCAGACTGCACACTGATGACACAGCCATGTTGTTACTGCTGTATTATGGGTTGAATCATTCTTCTGAAGGTCATCAATATCAATTTTCTCCCTGACTCCTGTGTTCACCAGGTCTGATAACTTTCAAACAGAAGCTTTTTAAGATTGTGAATTGATTTTGTAGTTACATCATGGAATCCAACAAAGTGAATGACATTTGGAGATCTTACTAATGCTTCCCTGAAGACTGCAGTCACATAAACTAACGTAATGACAATTATGTCTTTGCACACTTCCTTTAACTTCCGATTGAAGAGTATTCATCATTTTTTAAGCTAAAACACTTGTCAGGTTATCAGTTATGATAGAATTGGAATTCTTGCAAATATATTGCATGATAAGTTAATGACTTACTTTGATTTATGCAATAAAAAATTATTCTTAATTAAAGGTGGCTGATTAAGGTTTAACTTAATTACTAGTGGAAATATTTGATGCAAAATGTTCTGGCAAAAATCAAGAAAGAACTAGTTATCAAGTACAAAATGTACAAGAAATATCGACAAGGCTGACATCATAGGTTGCAAAACATATCATAGGTTGCAAAACGTGACAATGGAACGCTATTGATAAAACCAGCACAAAATGCCACTGCGACACATTTATAGTTAAGATATTAATCACGGCTTTGTAAAAATTAATTTAATAGAACAAATACCATAAGCCTTGTTTAAATATGAATATTTTTTAATGCCTATGTACATACGTATAATTTTTGTACATAGTCCCCACTAGTAACCTATATCACAGTGGTTAAAAAAGTCTACTACCTGATCTTGCAAAAAAGGTACACAAGTTAAATTATATTGGCGCCCAAATAAGGTACAGAGATTGGAAGTAACAGGTGCTTGTAATCACAATACAAGGTACACATTGACTTGTATAGGTCTGTAACACATAAGTTTGTTTATCCAATGTGTATATTGTAGTAAACTCTGCAAGGCAACAGGAAATCATTGCATATTATTTAAGCCATTGTTGGTATAGGAAATCTCCTGCGTTTAAAGTCTCATTTTGGAAATTTTCAAAATGAGGCATGAATAGCATTATTAGTGTAAGATATAAGAATTCTACATTCTAGAAAGTGATCAACAGTAAATAGGACAAATTGGATCAAAAACCAACACAAATTAAGTATCAAAACATGTTTACTATTTCTTTCAATTGGATAATGTGTCTATATCTGACATCACTTTTGTAACTTCATACTTTTTTCCATTCTAATATGACCGTGTGCTTTTGGTTTTTGTGCATTGCCAGTTGCTGCTTAATAATTTCTGTGCATGAACACTTTTCTTAAAAAAAATGTACAAATCAAGATACTTAAGCTTCATAAGTTATATAGATATATGCTCGGTTTTTTGTTGAAAACCTGTTTAATGATTATTTCCAACTTATACAGACCAAAATATCATCAAATATCATCCTAGATAATTTTTTCTATTATTATTATTTTTTTTTTTTATTTAACCAATTTTTTCTGTATACATTATTATAGTTTATGATGATAATGATAGCCTAGAGTCAAGGAAGTCGCGTGACTGGACAATAAATTGTACAATATAGTATACCTCCCCTATTCGTCCAAACAATACATGACAATTAATACAATGGGAACCCACTCGTGCAATTAAATGACTGTATAGGGCCTTTGTGTTGAATTAATTCCGATATTCTTTGTGAAATTTTCACGCAGGCCTAATCGGCTTAATGCAACAATGGATTACTGGCGCTAACCTTGTTAAATACATTTTTGGCACATGGATTTTTTAAAACATAAATGTACAAAATGTTATAACTGTACATAATCATAATGCATTTATAATCTCTTTTATTACAGAATACCTTGAGATTTATGTAAAACTTTCAATATAATAATTATTTGCTGTTGACAAAATACAAAACAAACAAAAAACAAGGCGACATTGTTACAAAAAAAATTCTAAACCAACATGATCAATCATTCTTTAATCATATTCAAATTGAAGGAAAACTGATTTTTTGCCAAATTAATCAATTAGTAGTTAGTCCAATTATTTCCTAACCTGAGCCCGATATTGTTACAATGACCTTGACTATTTAACTTAAAAATAAATTATATTTGTGAATTTATTCAACAATTCATCAGATTTCTTTATGTCTGTTCTATTTTTATAAAAAAAAAAATGAAATTACCTTAAAATGATTGTTCTCTGAAAAAGTATAAAAAAGAAATGATAAATAATGATTTTTTTTTAACATCTTAAAATTTTACCGTAATTTTGCAATTCAGTTCATTTAACACTAAATTGATAGACATCAAATAACTTAGTTCTTTCATGCATATTAAATCCATAAAATGAAAAGTGCCTTTGAAATAAAAACTTGGAAAACAAGTCCTCATAACGATAAAACAACTAAATTGCTGCAAGAGCACCCATTACAAAAAAAAACAAGAGGGCCATGATGACCCTGAGGTCGCTCACCTGTATACAGGCCCCCCCCCCACCCCCGGGCCAATTTTTACCCCAAGGGCTTTTATTTGTTTATTTGAACAGACTTGGTAGACACCCATAAGAAGATGTTTCATGCTAAACATCTAAGTTCTAGCTCATTGGGTTTTTTAAAAGAAGATTTTGAAAGTTTTTACTATACACATATAGTTAAAAACAATGACAGCCCTGGGGCAGGGCCAGTTTTGACCCCCGGGCTTTTATTTGAACAAACTTTGTAGATATTTACTTAAAGATGTTTCATGCTTAATATCTAAACTCTAGCTATTTGGGTTTTTTCAAAGAAGATTTTTAAGTTTTAGCTATACACATATAAGGAAAATCAATGACCCCCCCGGGCGGGGCCAGTTTTGACCCCAGGGCTTTTATTTGAACATACTTGGTAGACACCCATTAAAACATGTTTCATGTTAAATATCTTAGCTCTAGCTTATTGAGTTCTTTAAAAGAAGATTTTTTAAATTTTTACTATATGCATATAGGGAAAATCAATGACCCCCTGGGGCGGGGCCAATTTTGACCCCAGGGCTTTTATTTGAACAATCTTGGTAGACACTCATTAGAAGATGTTTCATGCTAAATATCTTAGCTCTAGCTCTTTGGGTTCTTTAAAAGAAGATTTTTTAAGTTTTTACTATATGCATATAGGGAAAATCAATGACCCCCTGGGGCGTTGCCAATTTTGACCCCAGGGCTTTTATTTGAACAAACTTGGTAGACACTCACTAGAAGATGTTTCATGCTTAACATCTAAGCTCTAGCTCTTACGGTTCTTTAAAAGAAGATTTTTTAAGTTTTTACTATATGCATATAGGGAAAATCAATGACCCCCCGGGGCGGGGCCAATTTTGACCCCAGGGCTTTTATTTGAACAAACTTGGTAGACACTCACTAGAAGATGTTTCATGCCAAATATCTTAGCTCTAGCTCTTTGGGTTCTTTAAAAGAAGATTTTTTAAGTTTTTACTATATGCATAAAGGGAAAATCAATGACCCCCAGGGGCGGGGCCAATTTTGACCCCAGGGCTTTTATTTGAACAAACTTGGTAGACACTCACTAGAAGATGTTTCATGCCAAATATCTAAGCTCTAGCTCTTAGGGTTGTTTAAAAGAAGATATTTAAAGATTTTTCTTTCGGTTGCCATGGCAACCAGAGTTCTGCATGGAATTAAATTCTTTGAACAATTTTTAAAGGTGACCACCAAAGGAACATTCCTGTGAAGTTTGGATGAAATTGGCTCAGTGGTTTATGAGGAGATGTCATTTAAAGCAAAAGTTTACGGACGGACGCCGGACGGATGACGGACGGGCGCCGGACGAAAAGCGATCACAAAAGCTCACCCTGTCACTTTGTGACAGTTGAGCTAAAAAAATTTGATGTCCTCATAATAATAAATAAACAAACTCAGCAAAAAATTACCTCATAACAACAAAATTAGAAACTGAGCAAAAATACTCTTATAACAAAAAAATAACAAACTCAGCAAAAATACCCTTATGACAACAAAATTACAAATTCAGCAAAAATATCCTCATAACAACAAATTCAGCAAAAGATACCCTCATTACAACAAAATAACAAACTCAGCAAAAAATACCCTCATATATAACAATAAAATAACAAACTCTACAAAAAAGACCCTCAGAACAATAAAATAACAAACTTAGGACATTAAAAATAGTGCCATGTACAAACTAATATCGCATTTAGTGCCCTCATAACAATAAAATGAATAACAAACTTAGGACAAGTGCCATTGTAAAAATGAAACTACAAACTTATATCACATTTAGTGCCCTCAAAAGATTGGCAAAAATGCCCCTTGATACTGCACAATTTATGCATCTGAAGACACTAAATGACTTCAACCTCAGTGTTTTGAAAGTATTCATAATCTAATAAGTAATAACTTCAGGCTGGAAAAAAAAGCTCCTGCCTCAGAGTCATCAAACAATGTAGACATGATATGAATGGAAATACTAGAATTTGTCACAGATAATCAATCAACCACTATGTTATAACATCTTCCTTCTCTCTAACAACAAACAGCCTGCAAACTATTTCTGTTTGTTCTCTGAGATTAGATCTTTTATTATTCCGCACCAAAATATTTCCATCATCCAAACATTTCCATCTTCCAGATCAATTGCCTAAAATCTTTCGCCCATAAATCTTTTATCCCTCTATAAAATACAACTGATGGGGGTAAATAAATAAGAAAATGAGATCATTTAACTCTATAAATTTACAAATTTTCCATGCACTGGTTAAATTATAGTTTAATTTTGCAGGGTTTTATTATGTTTCAATACAAGTAAAGTCTCACAAAACAAGCCTTATAATTCGGATTCTCAGCATGATATAAGCACTTTAATCTCTATATGTTACTTCAGATACAGCGCTTATTTCCCTCCTGTCAAACAAAATATTACATAAATTACCAGTCTTACTCAAACTGTTTTTTTCCAAACACGGATGCAGATTTCCAACTTATAAGAATGATTAACCAATTATAAACTCTACATGTATATTAAAAATGATTTAACTTATTGTCATAGGATAAAGAAAATGGTGCCTTAATGATAAAAGCAGCAAACTAAAAGTTATTCAAATAATTTTTTTCAAACCTGTGTTAAAATTAATAAGTTAAGTCTTTATTATAACTTACTTAATTTCATCATCAAGATATAATGAAAATGGTGGCCTAATTTAACGGTTAAATTGGCAAACTTAAAGAGGTTCATATCCCTTTACACTAATGAGCTATAAGAAATATATTAAATCTTTAAAAGCAACCATGCGAAACTGAAAGAACCATTACCATGGAATATTATATCAATCAAGTCTATAATATACTTAAAGCATGATAAATCTTTAATAACAAGTTCTGGTGAAATATTATTTATCTGGAACAATTAATTGACATTAACTGATGTAAAATAAATATTCATCAACATCCCACATGAATGATATTTTTTCCCACAATAACTATAATAATAATATAACTACATGTATATCATGTAGAGATTATAGTAAGGTCAAAATTTGTGCTTCTGATGGAAATTAAGTCAGTATGGTCCATAAACTGCTGGAACCAAATGTAACTGCCTTTTCCACCAGTATAGAGCCCTAGGTCAGCCTACACATAAACAAGAGGGCCATGATGGCCCTAGATCGCTCACCTGACTTATCAAACTCATCCAAACAATTACCTAGACAAGCATTCTGACCAAGTCTCATGACAGGTGAGTCAACAAGAGCTGTCGGTATAGGACAGCAACGCTCGACTATTCTTAGTGCTTGATAGTAAAAAAATGCTTGATAGAGTTACCTCCTCCTGTTTACAGGTTGAGGTCATGATGGTGAACAAGTGTGCAAAGTTTCAAAGCCATATGTCAATGGACTTTGAAAATATTTGAACTATTACAAAAACTTTAACGTAAATTCTAAGTCGAAAAAGGGGCATAATTCTGTCAAAATGCTTGATAGAGTTACCTCCTCCTGTTTACAGGTTGGGGTCATGATGTTGAACAAGTGTGCAAAGTTTCAAAGCCATATGTCAATGGACTTTGAAAATATTTGAACTTTTACAAAAACTTTAACGTAAATTCTAAGTCGAAAAAGGGGCATAATTCTGTCAAAATGCTTGATAGAGTTACCTCCTCCTGTCTACAGGTTGGGGTCATGATGGTGAACAAGTGTGCAAAGTTTCAAAGCCATATGTCTATGGCCTTTGAAAATATTTGAACTATTACAAAACTTTAACGTAAATTCTAAGTCGAAAAAGGGGCATAATTCTGTCAAAATGCTTGATAGAGTTACCTCCTCCTGTCTACAGGTTGGGGTCATGATGGTGAACAAGTGTGCAAAGTTTCAAAGCCATATGTCTATGGCCTTTGAAAATATTTGAACTATTACAAAAACTTTAACGTAAATTCTAAGTCGAAAAAGGGGCATAATTCTGTCAAAATGCTTGATAGAGTTACCTCCTCCTGTCTACAGGTTGGGGTCATGATGGTGAACAAGTGTGCAAAGTTTCAAAGCCATATGTCAATGGACTTTGAAAATATTTAAACTATTACAAAAACTTTAACATAAGTGGTTACGCGGACGCCGACGCGGACGCCGACGCTCGGGTGACTGCAATAGCTCTACTTATTCTTATCGAATAGTCGAGCTAAAAATGTGACCAAGGATTATCCATATTTGAGCAGTGCGACCTAGTTTTTTACCCAGGTGACACATATTCAAACTTGACCTAGAAATCATCAAAACAAACTTTCAGACCAATTTCCAGGATACTTGGATCAAAACAGTAGCAACTAGAGTGTTAACAAGATTTTTCTATTTTTAGCTCCTGTGACCTAGCTTCACATGCAATTTCGAACTCATCCAAGCAATTACCTAGACAAGCATCCTGACCAAGTTTGATGATAATTGAGTCGAAAATGTGACCACTAGAATGTTAACAAGGTTTTTCCATATTTGGGCGGTGTGACCTAGTTTTTCATCCAAGATGACCCAAGTTCGAACTTGACTTAGAAATCATCAAAACAAACTTTCAGACCAATTAACAGAATATTTGGATCACAACAGTAGCCACTAGAGTGTTAACAAGATTTTTTCTATTTTTAGCTCCCGTGACCTAGTTTTTCATCCGAGATGTCCCATATTCGATTTATTCCTAGCAATGACCTAGACAAGTTTCCTGACCAAGTTTGATGACAATTGAGTCAAAATTGTGACCACTAGAGTGTTAACAAGGTTTTTCTATTTTTAGCTCCTGTGACCTAGTTTTTCATCCGAAATGACCCATGTTCAAACTCATCCGAGCTATCACCTAGACAAGCATCTTGATCAAGTTTGATGATGATTGATGCAAAAATGTGACCGCTAGAGTGTTAACAAGGTTTTTCTATTTTTAGCTCCGGTGTCCTACTTTTTCATCCGAGATGACCCATGTTCGAACTCATCCAAGCTATCAACAAGATAAGCATCCTGACCAAGTTTGATGATGATTGATGCAACAATGTGACTGCTAGAGTGTTAACAAGGTTTTTCTATTTATAGCTCCGGTGACCTAGTTTTTCATCCGAGATGACCCATATTGGAACTCATCCGAGCTATTATCTAAACAAGCATCCTGACAAAGTTTGATGATGATTGGGTCAAAAATGTGACCACTAGAGTGTTCACAAGGCTTTTCTATTTTTAGCTCCTGTGACCTAGTTTTTCATCAGAGATGACCCATGTTCGAACTCATCCAAGCAATTGACTAGACAAGCATTCTGACCAAGTTTGATGATGATTGGTTCAAAAATGTGACCACTACAGTGTTCACAAGGTTTTTCTATTTATAGCTCCTGTGACCTACTTTTTCATCCGAGATGACCCATGTTCGAACTCATCTGAGCTATCTTCTAGACAAACATCCTGACAAAGTTTGATGATTATTGGGTCAAAAATGTGATCTCTAGAGTGTTCACAAGGTTTTTCTATTTTTAGCTCTTGTGACCTAGTTTTTCATCAGAGATGAGCCATGTTCGAACTCATCCGAGCTTTCAACTAGATAAGCATCCTGACCAAGTTTGATGATGATTGAGGCAAAAATGCCACCGCTAGAGTGTTCACAAGCAATTGTGGATGGACGACGGACATTCACCGATCCTAAAAGCTCACCCTGAGCAAGCTCAGGTGAGCTAAAAATCAAGCAAGGTAGAAATATTGTTCTTAAAAACTGCACACTACAATTCCTCTCACTGGTCTTTATCAGTTTGTGAAATTTTAATCAAATTCCTTTTACACTTTAGACAAAGGGAGATAATTCTAAAACTAAGTAATGAAGAGTGTTGGTTCTACATAGCATTTGAAATTTTCCTATCTGTGAAAAAGTTTTCCACAAGATATCATTTGATATCACTAGCAGTTTAGGAGTTTCAACCAGGACAAACATTAATTATTAAGTTGAGGAAGATAGTGTGAGGTTTTAATCAAATTCATATGATTCTTCTCAAGTTATTGACACCTGACAAGGGTGTGACAGACAGTAGGAAAGACAGATGAACAGACAAGGTAGTATCAATATTCTCTTCCTTTAAGCAATAAAGTTCCATAAAGCTTGTAAGTACATACACCCTAATAACAAAGAGTGAGACTAAATAAAGGATTGAAGCACCATTCCGGAAT
This sequence comes from Ruditapes philippinarum, assembly GCF_026571515.1. Lineage (NCBI taxonomy): Eukaryota > Metazoa > Mollusca > Bivalvia > Venerida > Veneridae > Ruditapes > Ruditapes philippinarum. The sequence goes on along the minus strand of NW_026856679.1, from coordinate 108,307 downwards.
ATATAAATATATACCTGACAAGACACTTGAATGATTAAATGCTAAAATCTCGCCTTTTCAACATACGGAATGAACTTTCAGTCTTATATTCATCTTTTCACACCAATTTATGTATGATAATGAAAAATTTAATAATAAGCAATAAAAAACCCACGATATTTGTCTATTCTGTGATCAGCGTCTAGAGGTACTGCTCCAATCCTGTATTAAGTTAAATGCAATAACAAACGCCAAACTTTACTTATATAAGCTAAAACAAACTAGTTCAAACTAAACCAAGAAGGAATCAATATTTCTACATCACTGAATATCCTCCCCTTATGGAGCACTGAAAGCAAAATATTTTCAATATCACGTTATTCCCTTAGGACTATTAGATCTACAGCAATTTCTCTTTACGTTCCTCTTATATCACAAAGTCCGCTCCATTGAGAAACATTTCCACCAACAAAAATCCCAAACGTTGTGTAATTTCTTCTTTCCTATTCCAGATAATCAGGTTAATGCAAAGGCAGAAAAATAATTTGTTTTGATTTCTGAAGAATAAATACAATGAAATCTTTATAATGATATATCATTTGGACACTAACTTCCCGTTTCTTTCCGTGAAATATTTGAGACACCAATGCTGTTTAATATATTGTCCATTACAGATTTAGCAGCGCTAGCAGTGCTATCTGTGACTATGTTTCATTATGTACAGTGATTTATGTTTTACGGTTCAGTATTGTTTTATAATGACGTAAATAATGATGTAACAGTCAAGAATGAGATCAATTATCTCTTCACCTTAGTGCAGTACCGAACTAACTTCTTATTAAATTAAATAGGAGGTAGCCCATTACTGCACTAAAGTGACAATCTCATCTGCTATCTTTATTATATCCTTAATATTATAATTTCTCATACCTTTCCAGATGAACTATGTTAAGTATGTATACTGCCAAAATGAACCTAAATAAGGACAGGAAAATTGAAATTCTTCGCAAAAAATAATCTCAGCTTACAACATGTGAAATGCCATTTCTTCTCCCTTTTGGAGTAGAATAATTCATGTGGAAAAGTTGTCCACTGTTTTCTTGGAACTTGGATAACATTCTTAGTTACTATTTTCTCAACTTCGAATTAGCATTAGCATTTTTAATCTAGCGGTGACTTAATTTACCCATGTAACCAGAGTAGACCAAGATATGTCGGCACAGATGTACTCTCTAATTATGGTCTGAACTGTTCACTTTTTAGTTGCTATGTAACTTTGAAATACTCCCTAAAAATTATAAATGGTTTTGCCTGGATTGAAAGATGGACAAGTCCATTAAAGATGTAAGGGTAAAACATCAAATATATAGGAGTTACCACTAAAATCTCAAAAAGCTGAAAGCTCTCTTATTTAACTTTTCACAACACATGATAGGAATTTTATGCTGATTATAAAATACAGGTCAATACAAGTACAGAATTTGCAAGTACATGTATTAAGTATCGACTGAAAAAAATAAAATCGCCACTTCTGATATGATTTTTATACAATATTGTGAAGAAGTTGTAAACTTGCTAATTGCAGATACAACAAAACCCAGGTGTCAATTAATGTACATGAATCTTGTTGTTTCCTCACTGCAGAATTTTCTTGATTAAATAAAATTGTATCCATAACGTAACAGGTTTTGTAAGAGAGTAATCATCTTAGATAATTAGCAGCCATGACTGGTTCTCCGTTTACAAAATCAATATGGAGAAAAACTTCTTTTTTAACAAATCGATACATGCCAGTCATTTATCAGTGTTGAAAGGTGTAATTATACTTTAATTAACCAATATCGGCATACATCACGCTTCTACACTTGCATACAGAAATTAAAAAGAAATTCTAATCCCAAGTTTTCTGTAAGCCGGAATACAATACTAAGTAAATAAGCCCACTCCATAATATTTAAGACGTATATACAATAGGTTTTTTTATATCGAGCATTCCCCGACTGTTTATATTGTGAATGGTGAAGTAAGGATTAAAGGAACGCTATGTTATAATCCACCTATGACATGGAAAACTACCTACTGAATAAGTAATGAACTCTGTACTTACTAGAGTATACAGTCATTAGAAAGCTGGTAGGGCATGGTACATTGAACTAACATTATTTAGTATATTATTTCAAGACCTGTCTTATTCAAGTCCAGAAAGATCTTAGCTATCTATCAGAACTAAACCATGATAAATGACTTCACTACCTAAGACAATGACTTTACTAGCCATGATAATGCCTATGTCAGCCATTATAATGACTAAACTAGCAATGATATTGTCTACAATTACTATGGTAATGAAAGCCAGTCATGATAACATAAGCTAGCCATAATAAAGAAAGCTAGCCATGATAATGACTCTACTAGCCAAGATAATAACTACACTTGTTAAGATGTCTTCATGATAATTACTATGCAATAATAATGACTACAATTACAATGAAAATGACTGCTTGCTATGATAATGACTATGCTAGCCATGAGCCATGACACTGACTACACAGGCCATGATCAGGACTGCTAGAAATGATAATAACTACACTAGCCATGATAATGATAAAGTAACCATGATAATGACCAAACTAATTAAGATGACTTCAATAGCCCTGATAATAACTATGTCGGCCATAATTACTATGCAATAATAATGACTACAATTACCATGATAATGACATGACTATGCTAGCCATAACGGCTATACTAGCCATGATAATGATTTCACTAGCCACGATAATGACTTCACTAGCCATGATAATGACATCACTAGCCATGATAATGACATCACTAGCCATGATAATGACTTCACTAGCCACGATAATGACTTCACTAGCCATGATAATGACATCACTAGCCATGATAATGACTTCACTAGCCATGATAATGACTTCACTAGCCACGATAATGACTTCACTAGCCATGATAATGACATCACTAGCCATGATAATGACTTCACTAGCCATGATAATGACTTCACTAGCCACGATAATGACTTCACTAGCCATGATAATGACATCACTAGCCATGATAATGACATCACTAGCCAAGATAATGACATCACTAGCCATGATAATGACTTCACTAGCCATGATAATGACTTCACTAGCCATGACAGTGAAAAAGCTAGCTATGATAATGACTACACTATGACTAAAATTAATAGGTTAATGACTACATTAGCCATGATAATGACTACAACAGCCAAATGTGATTAGCCTTGCACCATGCAGTAGGTCCAGGCAGCTTATTTTGTATTTTGATATTAAAATCTCTTAAACTGGGAATACTCAGATATGGTTTATGGTGTAATAGACTACATAAGCAAACATATAAGCACTAACTGACTCTCCACTCTTCATAAATAAAGCATCTGTAGTATAATTGTGCAAAATTAATGGCTGCCGAGTTTTAATTTCAAAACTTTTTCTACAAACATACTCCATTAATCATTACAAAATATACATAATCTAGAATAATTGTTGGCATGACAACATACTGAAAATTTACCGAATTACTGGAATAGTTCTGAAATTCATTACATATTTACCTTGAAAAAATCTAATTATCTATGAATTATGATTATTTAATTAATATAGACTTTTAATGTTGATTATAATTACTCATAAGAATCTGAAAGACAAGGAAGGGAGAATTCCCAAATGAATGATGCCAGTAGAGTCGAGAAGCAACTTTTTTGTGCATGAAATGTGAACCTGATTTGCACAATTGATCTAAACTAAACTGTAGCACACAAGGAACAAAGATAAAATCTAGTAATAAAGCAAAGAGTGCTAACCAGTCATAACTTTTAATATTAAAGTTTATAATTTTGTATACACCAAAACTATTCTTACCTATTCTCCACACCTACAGCAGACGCGACTGTTACACTGGAGATTCTGACATCCAGATGCCGTGTCAGCATAAGGTCCATCCAATATATTATCACAGTAAAATAGTTGAGCTGGATCCAAGTGTGGTGCAGTGTTTACGAGGTCGCTCACAGCCTCTCCGGTAACATTCTGACAACCAGACAGGTCCAGGTACTTCAACCTCGGTAAACCACCATTGCTTGCCAGGTAACTGTAAGAAATACATTTACTTAAAAATAGTCTATCTTCATTATCATAAGAATAAATATTGAGCAAGAGAATTTATATGACAAACTATTTCCAGTTGATGAGAATGTTAAAAAGAACTTGTACCCTTATACCATTATTATCATTATATTATAATAATAACTTTTAATAAACAGGATTTGAAATAAAGCAATTAAGTCACCATTATCATGATATTCGATTTGGAAGAGGCACTTTATAGGCCCTTGATAAAGATGGTGAAAAATCTCTGCAAATTGTTCAAATTGGTACAGTTTTTGGGGGTTGTTTTGTGTGCTTTTTTAACTTCATGTATTGAATATTTGTAATTAATTTGATCATAATTCACACAATTTGTGTCCGGATTCTGCGACACATACATATGTTCATCAATTTGTTGGGCATTTCATTGATTGGTATATGAAAATACAATCATTGGTATATGAAAATACAATCATTGGTATATGAAAATACAATCATTGGTATATGAAAATACAATCATTGGTATATGAAAATACAATCATTGGTATATGAAAATACAATCATTGGTATATGAAAATACAATCATTGGTATATGAAAATACAATCATTGGTATATGAAAATACAATCATTGGTATATGAAAATACAATCATTGGTATATGAAAATACAATCATTGGTATATGAAAATGCAATCATTGGTATATGAATTTGGAATTTCATTGATTGGTATATGAAAATACAATCATTGGTATATGAAAATACAATCATTGGTATATGAAAATACAATCATTGGTATATGAAAATACAATCATTGGTATATGAAAATACAATCATTGGTATATGAAAATACAATCATTTTCACAAGGCAGATCGGTATCGTTTCAGATGTCAGTCAGCACACCCCATACAAACAGCCATTATAAGGCTATTGAAGTTGTAAACCTGATAGCTTCATCAAAGGCAAAATCTTTCTACACAAATTTGTTGTCTTTTTAACTTATGAAAAGATGAGCACTTATTTGTCAATAAAAATTAATGACTCATTTTATGTTACATTTATTTCTATTATTCATTTAGTTAGTTCAATAGTAAACAAGGAAGCTGTAAGCTGACAATGTCATAACACTTACAACCAACTGCCTGGGTAAAAGATGTTGTAACGATTACAGGGTGAATGCGCCTTTTTTCATGCATTAACATCTGCAGATAAGCATTTTAAGTCTGAGCCCGCAATAATTTGTATAAAGAAACCATAGCTTGTGTCATGCATACTAAGTGCTAGTGTGATGTCATTTGACAATAAAACTACCGGGGCCATCATCGCATTAAGTTATATTACACTGTGCCCTGAGTAATGCATATTAAAAATGATTACTGAATATATCTGTTAATGCATGTTTACTTCTCTGTCAATGTATACCTGCATACACATTTTTATGCAAGATAATAAAAAAGAGATTGTTCAGAGGTTATATAACTCTTTATCTGTTGGTCATAACAGAGTCTACCTGTGCCATGCCATCTAATAATTGTCTGCAAATGGACCATATTCGGTCCACCCTAAAATTGGTAAAAGGTTCTGCCAGATTGAAAAATTGACAGTTCCATTTAAGATATTAATTATGTGTGTAAGTGATAAAACCAGAACAAACATACATTAATATTCAGTAGTTAACCCTTTCGCTGCCAGAGGGTTATTGTTTTATTGTTCACCTATTTGCCAGAGGATTTTCTAAGAAATTACTATATTATTAATTAATATAATTATTATTATTTGTTATTAGTATTATAATTATTATATATGTTTCCAAATCTGTTAGTATAATAATAATTATTGTCTATGGTATAATTTTCTTCATATTTATTATTATTTTTATTATTATTATTATTAATTTATTATTATTACTATTATTATTATACAAACGGCTAAAGCCGTCCATATGGCAAATACACCGAAAATAACAGGTGTGTAAGTGATAAAACCAGAACAAACATACATTAATATTCAGTAGATAACAGAGATTCAAGCGTTTGATAATAAGTCTATCACAATAATTGATCAATATATTTATCAATATGGTTATATATGTTTTGATGAATTACTTATCAAGTTACCTAGTCAATTAAGCAGGATAGCATTTTTTTTTTCGGAATTAACTTCATGTCATGTAAGCTAACACTGATAGTACTCAATGACAACTTTCTATAGCTTAATTGGTGCAGTTTAATCAATTTAAAGCTAGTTTCAGTAAATGAAAACAACTGATCTGCATTTGATTAGATGATACTCCTTTGGGAAGCTAGTTTGATACCATCAACCACATTCAATGTCAACAGCCTTAAGTGACCACTTAATTAACCACTTAAATAACCACTTAACTATAGACACCTCCTAATGCTGTTTATATACATGTATATATCTGTAAAGTTAGAAAACTCATTAATGTTGTCTGTGCCAACCCATTTTCCAATAAATTCACACTTCTTGGAGCAATATTATATTGTGTAATTTGTGGTCCTATTATTAATTTAAATTAACATTATACAACATCATGCAGGTTTACCAGACAGAAGTTTTATAGCTATTGGGAAAATACCTATGTCTCTATTATGGATACTTACCTTGGTAATTTTACCTATGATAATAAACATTTCATGACAGTGTTAAAACATGGGAAATGAGACTGTAATATTTCACATTACAGAAGCTTCAATGTGATGCTTTATTAATCAATTGATGGTAAGGAAGCATTTAGTTAAAATAAATCAAACCCTCAAAATCCTTAGACCTTTACCCCAACTTAATATCTTATATGGACTTGTCCTGCTTTCATTCTCCACAAAACCATAAATTGATTAAATGTAAAATTTCAAAATAAGTATCAGGTGGCAAGAATATGCAGATCATGATCTGATCAGGTGGCACAAATATACAGACCATGATCTGATCAGATGTCAGGACTATGCAGACCATGAATTTACATTGGCATAATAGAATAGAATGATCTGATCAGATGGCATGAATAAGCAGACAATGATCTGATCAGATAGCAGGAATAAGCAGACAATGATCTGATCAGGTGGCAGGAATATGCAGACCATAATTTGATCAGATGGCACGATTTTGCAGACCATGATCAGATCAGATGGCACTAATATGCAGACCATGATCTGATCAGGTGTCACAAACATGCAGACAATGATCTGATCAGGTGGCAAGAATATGCAGACAATGATCTGATCTGATGGCAGGAATATGCAGACCATGATTTGATCAGTTGGCACGATTTTGCAGACCATGATCTGATCAGATGGCAGGAATAAGCAGACACTGATCTGATCAGGTGGCAGGAATATGCAGACCATGATCTGATCAGATGGCAGGAATAAGCAGACAATGATCTGATCAGGTGGCAAGAATATGCAGACCATGATTTGATCAGATGGCACGAATTTGCAGACCATGATCTGATCAGATAGCAGGAATAAGCAGACAATGATCTGATCAGGTGGCAGGAATATGCAGACCATGATTTGATCTGATCAGATGGCACGATTTTGCAGACCATGATCTGATCAGATGGCAGGAATAAGCAGACATCGATCTGATCAGGTGGCAGGAATATGCACACCATGATCTGATCAGATGGCAGGAATAAGCAGACAATGATCTGATCAGGTGGCAGGAATATGCAGACCATGATCTGATCAGATGGCAGGAATAAGCAGACAATGATCTATCAGGTGGCAAGAATATGCAGACCATGATCTGATCAGATGGCACGATTTTGCAGACCATGATCTGATCAGATAGCAGGGATAAGCAGAAGGTGGCAGGAATAAGCAGACAATGATCTGATCAGGTGGCAGGAATATGCAGACCATGATTTGATCAGATGGCAAGATTTTGCATACCATGATCTGATCAAATGGCAGGAATAAGCAGATAATGATCTGATCAGGTGGCAGGAATATGAAGACCATGATTTGATCAGATAGCAGGAATAAGCAGAAGGGGGCAGGAATATGAAGACCATGATTTGATCAGATGGCAGGAATAAGCAGACAATGATCTGATCAGGTGGCAGGAATATGCAGACCATGATTTGATCAGATGGCAAGATTTTGCAGACCATGATCTGATCAGATAGCAGGAATAAGCAGACAATGATCTGATCAGATGGCAGGAATCAGCAGACAATTATTATTATCAGACGGCACACATATGCAGACTGATCCTGGTCTGCAGCAGTTGTCACAGATCAGTAGCCACTAGCAAGCCAAGATTTAAACATTTGAGTAGGGTCTCCAATTGTCATCATGTCAGGCACTTTTAAACACTCATGTTTTATATGCCCAATTGGTAATATATTGTATTGTATAAAATTGTGTTATTTTTATTGCACAAAATATTGCTTCAATTCAAGACCATTTGCATATTTATCATTCTTGATAAGATCATCAAAGTGTACAACAAACGGCTTGTTCACACTTCTGGGATTAAAGATTAATTATGATATTTACAAGATAACCATATAAATGACAATAAATTGTGTGCAAAATAATTTAACATATCCCTAATGCATACAATACATTTATCAGTCTAATTTCTCCATGTTTTCCCCTTTTCAAAGCTTATCTTGTAGTTACATAATTATATACATTGGCATAATAGAATATATTCAAACTTTGCATATGGATATATTGTGGTCACCAAGCACATTTCCAAGTAATCTGCACTTGAATTTAAAAATTTGCTTCTTTTAAGGGCAGTTAACTTACATTTAAGTCTAACGACTTTAATTTTACTATTTAGTTTTTTGTTTTTTTTTATGAAAAATATAAAGTTATATGGAATTCTATTCTATTTAACCTTTTTGTTCCATTTTAACAGTTACAAGACTGAAAATTCTTCAAATACTTCAGTCTGCTTTTATATCTAAATTTAACTTTTGAATACTTTTGAATACGCCTTATGATATTTCAACTTCTTACAATGTATAAAATTATGATCTATACTAGATAAGGAAATTGTAAAATATCTATTTTGATGGCAAACAGATAGCTATAAGAAGAGGAAAGGAAATCTTGTTTTATTTCCTTGTTTAATCAATAAACATATGGCAGAACCTCACAATTTGATATGAATATGAACTAGAACTGTGTCCAAAGGACACGGATGCCCCACTGACAACATATATATGGTATATAGTGAAAAAATCAACAAAGGGCCATAATTCTGTTAAATTTGGTCGCAGCAAAATTTCCTTCCTTTGCTTCCATCTACACATTAAGGTTGTTCATCGCTGGAAGTTAAAGCAAAATCTGCCATCCGGTTTAAAAGGAGTTGCGTTAACAAAATTTCTATATGGTATATAGTGAAAATATCAACAAAGGGCCATAATTCTGTTAAATTTGGTCGCAGCAAAAATTCCTTCCTTAACTACCATCTACACATTAAGGTTGTTTATCCCTGGAAGTTTAAGCAAAATCTGCCATCCGGTTTAAGAGGAGTTGCGTTCACAAAATTTCTACATAGTATATAGTGAAAAAATCAACAAAGGGCCATAATTCTGTTAAATTTGGTCGCAGCGAAAATTCCTTCCTTTACCACCATCAACACATTAAGGTTGTTCATCCCTGGAAGTTTAAGCAAAATCTGCCATCCAGTTTAAGAGGAGTTGCGTTCACAAAATTTCTACATAGTATATAGTACGCAGGATCAGTAGTCCAGTGGTAGGACGCGCGCTTAGGGATCGAGAGGTCCCGGGTTCGAACCCCACCAGGGGCACTGCTAATTTCCTTGAGCAAGAAATTTACCTGCGATTGCTTCACTTCACCCAGGTGTAAATGGGTACCTGCGAGGGTGGTATAATTCCGTTGCGCCAAGTGTCGGCTGCACTAAGCGGAGTTAAAAGACTCCCCAGGGAGATTGATAGATAGATACCAGTAGCCCTATGACCAGGGGTAATAGCTGTAAAGTCGGTGAACGTGCGTAAGCATGAAACTTAGACTATAAAATGCAATTACTTACTTACTATAGTGAAAAAATCAACAAAGGGCCATAATTCTGTTAAATTTGGTCGCAGCAAAAAATTCCTTCCTTTACTACCATCTACACATTAAGGTTGTTCATCCCTGGAAGTTTAAGCAAAATCTGCCATCCGGTTTAAGAGGAGTTGCGTTCACAAGATTTCGGGACATACAGACAGACGTACGGATGGACGGACGGACGTACTGACGGACAAGTGCAACACTATATGCTCCCCACTTTGTGGAGACATAAAAATACATCGAGAGACTGAAAGAGTTTGCTCATTAAAATTAATATTCAAAAAGCCTTCTTCTCTACACATGATTATCAATGGGTAATCATTAATTAATCATTAAATGTTGACACAAAACATATAACAATGACATAGCTTTATATCGGCCATTCTCTGCCACTACCCGTATCTCACGCATTTCATCCCTTTGGCAACAAAACAATACTTGTATTCAATGTGGCGTTTAAATATAAAACACATCTAACTGATATTAAACAGCGTTTGACAATACTTGGGTCGGTATAAAAAAATACACTTTGTATAAAAACAATCTTATCTGTATGCTTAATCTGGATCACAATTTCATAGCCTAGATTCTACTATACAAAATCTTTATCAAAACCGATTGATCACAATGTATACCAAAACGTAATTAAAGCAAATTAAAATATATTGAGGTATTCAATTATTGCTGTAACCAATTTACAGAGACACAAAAGATCTGGTTAGCGTTCAATAACGTTAAAAGTATAGAATGAAAACATGGTATTCATCTTGTAATGAATCCTTGTCAAACTAGTAGCCAATATAAAGACTTTCATTCAGAACTGCGACATTTAAATTTGAGAACTGCTATTTCATTTCATGTAGAATTGTGACATTCAAAATTTGAGAACTGATATATCATTTCATGCATAAACCAATGTTGTTTATGGTGAATAGATTATGTGAAATTCTATATCAATTATAATATCAATCTATGATTTCCTCCAAAAACCTTGCTAGATGCAATTCACTTACCTAAATCAACCCATTACACTAAACAATGAGAAAAATTAGGGTTACACTTGTACCTTGTTGTATTTGCTATTTTTTTTACAAGATATTTTACAGGTCTTTTATTCCTTCTATAGCAGGGGCCGTTAAAGGGCTGCTTCCCTGAAAAATCATGCAGTTTTCCCCAAAAATTCAATTTACATCAAGTTTTTTCTTCCCCATGTGCAAATATACCGTGTAATTTTTCCCCAAAATTAAGGGCAGGGCTGCTTCCCCAACCTGTGGAAAAAAAAGATCTGCTTTAACTGAGCAGCTCAAAAAAATAAGTCAGCTAATCATTATATACAACCACTATTGTCATACATCACATCTCGGAAAATGACCATTAGTGCAAGAATAACAGGAAAAATCAGAAAATGAATTAAAGACACGGACAAGAACACGGTATCAAAATTAGCAAATAAGAACACTGTTGCAATAAAGTACAAATTATGACAGAATTGTTTTGTTTATCTTTTTTGTGTATTTATGGTGCACTTACAGATTTAAAGGCACATTAAGCCTCGAAAACTAATAATTTTTTACTTCTTTTAAAAGGGCAAACATCCAGTTTCTTTCATGAAATTACATAATTTGTCTAGTCAAACTGTGTTAATTGGTCATTATTTATATAAACAATTCATCCAATAAACAGTAATTAAGTTAAGATTTTATGTTTATTCTTCAAGATTTTGAAAATATCTTCGAGCATATCATAAAATTTATCCGGAGATTTTTTATGTACAGTCATGTTTTAACTTATTTCACTAAAATATGCTGACACAGATCTTATTATTTTTCTATCATTTTTGTGGCTGCTTTAAAAGGCCTACCAAATAAACCCTATACATATTGTACTTTTACAAAGAAAAACCCCCCCCCATGTCCTGAAATTTATTATCAGGAATACTATTGACCCTACATAAACACTTTCTAAAAGGTATTTAAACATTACATCATAAAAAGCTGTAAAACCTTAAAATCAATCAGTACTGTACAGGGTGTAACACTTTGCCTTTAACCAAACCAACTCCTTCCATTAAACGTTGTCAAAATAATTAAAATCAATGATAGCCAAATATAGAAGCTTTTAACACTTAAACAAATATTATAAGCGAATAAAATCAAGAAAAGTAGCCACGATTAACAACGGGGGAATACCGCCTGAGCATTTGTTTAAACTTTGTAATGCGTCTGCCGGATCAGTGTGTCTATTATTGGATTTTTCTAGCTTATATATTATTCAAATACCACTATGGAAAAGGCTACACACCACTAAATGCTCAAAGGAAAATGTGTGCAGATGATTTATTTATTTTTCCATAGACAGACAGTCCACTTAGTGACTTACGACATTTATGATTTAAGAATCTGTATAAAGTTTTTACAGAACGTTTTTTCAACAAATAAAAATCATTTTCCAATCGTATTTCAGTAAAAGATGAATAACACTGTACTGGCATGCGAGCAGTTCCCGTACAGAAGCAATACTTGTATTTTTCATTTAAACACTTGATTTTTACTTATATTCTTCAAAAATTGATATCAAATCAATAAGATGCATAAAAGAGAGGCCTGCTAAAGGGTTTTCCACTAATACAACCTGAATACAGATAAGTAGGCAATGTGATGAAAACTTGTTTAATTATCAGAATTTTGACCTATTTTACTAAATTAAATAATTTCATGACTTTAATGAGTAAAATATCATGCATACAAGCACGCCACTGCGTGTGAATGTGTTGGGGTAACGGTACCGGGTAATAGATACCAGCGTTTAGTCTACGCTGTATTTCCTGAATTACATCTATTTACCTCTGAGAAAATGGTCTGTTCAACAATTATAAATGAAAAATAGGTCCGATATAACAAAATTGTATAATTATAATGGGTTAAAATTTATGTACGGGAACTACTTCTCTTCAAACAAAATAATAGATAATTTCAGTACCCCATATGCCTCATAACTAAGTTTAGAACATGATGGAATTTCCATGATTTGTGTGACAAGCCGAATATTGATGTGTAACATTCAATTTTTGGTGAGTGAGCATAATAGAAAATAATGTTTAAGTTACTACGATTGTTGTACGGGAACTGCTGGCATGCCAGTAAGACTTTATATAAAAGAATGTGGGTAAAAGTTTCTGAGAAGAGTGATTTTAAAGTTTTTTTTTTTTGTTTTGTTTTTTTTTTCATTTAGATTTTCATAAATTTAAAGTCACTCTGAAAATGGAAAGGTTATTTAGCAACTATCACGCTTCACATGTGGAAGCAGAGCCAGGGTACAATAAATAGAGGATACTGAAAGAATGTACGTTCAATCCTGAACTTATTAAACAAGTTGAATAAAATTATATTATGCAAGCCTCTGGCGAGAATAATATCAATCTATACAACTAGTGCATATTTAGTAATGAACCTACATGAAAATAATATTCTATTTATCATATATCCAAAATAATAACTGTTTACAGTAAAAAAAATTCACATTGTCATTGACACACTTAAAGTGTAAAACTAACATTTAGCGCCTCTTAACACTTCGTTTGTATAACGCACGTGTATGACATCACATCAAAATATATGCACGACAATGCAATAAATACTATTTATACAGAGTCACAAAAACTGCACGGATATGTGATAAAGTATTCGTAACCGTGCTATATGTGGGTACTACTATGACTATCAAATCACCCTGCTTAAAGCTAATCACCCTGCTCAAAGCTATCATAGAAGCTGACAATTTATTTAGAAGCAGAGCTGATAACATAAATACTTTCATATAGTGACTAATATACAATTATTATCATTTTATGTTGTTGTTGTTATTATAATATAAAGACTATATATCACAACATACACTTGTAAATAGTGTAAGGGAGACAACTACTGTAAGTGATCTATACATTTATTATCTTTCCTCGTCTTATAAAACAAAAACATGAAAATAAGGTTCATACAGACAGTCAGAGCCAAAGTTCAATCCAATATTAAACAACTTTTCCCTATTTTTCAAGAACTTTTTGTCGCATACATATAACTTGTTATCAAAAACAGCCATCATGATAAAACATTGACGACTTCATTTTAACTGCTTTATCACTAAACATATATTATGTGTTTTTTAAAATATGGCAACAAATGTGAACTTGAGCAAATGTTTCTATTGATTTTGGTACTTATTTGTTGGTGTATCTGATTTTTACAAATTTTTGGTCATATCTCGGCAGTCAGTCCATTTTACCAGCTTTCCTGGATAACAAACCACTGATTACTTATTATTTATAAACCAGCGGTGTCAGAGTCAAATGACCATTATACTCAATGATCAAGATCAATTGTCATGAAGAAATTTTGCCTTGACTGGGGCTACCCATGGAATATATTCATAGAAAGAAATAACAAAGAATCTACTTACTCTAGGCCCTCATCTGTAATCTGGTAGCATCCGGATAGACTCAGAAACTCCAGGGCTCTGTTTGGATCCTCACCACCCTCAAAGTCATTTTTAACACCACTTGATACCACTGGAAGCACAGTTTTAACTTCTACGTCTAAGTCATAATCCCTTTCGGGTCTCACATTTGGAAGAAAAAAGAAATCCGGCAAGAATGTCTGTCCTGGGCTGGATTCTGTTTGGATTATTTCATTGTTCGGGACAATTTCGACTTCATATTCAGTACCTCCGTTGAGATTCCTTATATTTTTCTCATCTTGTCTTTGTGTTGTGGTTTGATGCACTGTTACATCATATCCTTCTTTGTACGGATCATTTTCTTCGGTGGAAAGGTCATCATTCACTGTCAATGTCACTTCATCAGCATGACCTTCACCTTTGATCCATGACCTGTCTTGTGTGTCTGTGTCGTCATTATCAAACTTCTCATTATGGGTTTCATCAGTATCAACAACATGTGGAGTTTCTTCATAAAGTATTGGCAGATTAGCATCGTTGCCACAGCAACTACAACCGTTCTTGTTCCTTGCTCGTTTAAAGTCGGGCACATTATCCTCAAACTTCTTATCACAGCCTCTTGATGAACAACAATTGCGACTTTTACCTTTGTCCGGTGCCAACCGTCCATCATCATCCTGGTCTAACCCACAGCATTTGTTTGTATTGTCTCTTTTTCCTTCATGCATTAATTCTTTCCCAATGCCATCTGGATTCATGACCTTGTTACTTGACAACATTGGACATCTGTTTCTCTTTTTTTCTTGTTTTTCAAATTCATAACTTCCGTTTTTCCTTTCTTCTTTGCAGTCGGCACAGCCTTCCTCCTCATTGGCTGATTCCATATTTAGGTTAGTCACATGGTCTGTCACCTGATTTTCAGTTTCGGTCATGTGACATGGAATCTGACCTAAAGCTGATGACAATCTTTGAAGAGTTTGGTCTGTGATATACAGGCAACCAGTCAGATCAAGATGTCTTAACTTCTTACCACCACTCCCTTTCTTGAACCTATAGACATATAACATATATAGAGTATTACAATACATTTAAATGCCAAGTACTAAAAGCAAGGTATATCAAAGATCTTAAGATGGAAAATAGCAGCTTTTACTAAGCCAATTTTTAACTTTACATGTAAAAACTGTTATGAATATAGGATGAATATCTGTCTTTTTATCCTTCTATTAATTTAGAAACAATAACTGGTATAAAATTTTCTTTAACATACCCTTTAAATCCAAGGTCAGACACTCTTGTGTGAGTAAGATCCAAATACTCCAAGTTTGGACAAAGGGAAAGAACTTTGTACAGCTGAAAATATCAAATAATTAGAATATATCTGTTCTATCACCTTTCTGTTCCATGTTTCTGCTTAATCTAAAACTAGGTTTAGCAATATACACAATTAATGCTTAAACAGTGCATTTTCATCAAACATGCACATTGATTTAATTGTTCTACATAGAACTAGTTAAAACAGTTAAACTTCCCTTGGCTAATTGGATATTTTTACAAAGCAAAATGACATTTTAACTGAATGCAATTATCTACTTGATTTTTATTCCTTTTTAGAATCATTGCTAACATATCTTCTTCCAGGATACAAGCATTAACCTTTCAAAAGAAAACAGATAGCTTTCTCATTCAAAATAAAATATCAACACTAAGGAACTAAGACTTTGTACACATTCTTGAACTACAAATTCACCCACTATCAGAGACTAAGAATTTGCCAAAACTCAGGAATTAACCATTTGCCCAAACTCATGAAATAACCATTTGCTAAAACTCAAGGACTGAGAATTTGAAAACACTCGAAAACTAAGCATTTGCCCAAACTCTGGAACTAAGCGTTTTTCTAAGCTCAGGATCTAAGCATTTGTCTAAACTCAGGATCTATGCATTTGTTTAAAATTAGGAACTTAGCATTTGTCTAAATTCAGGAACTAAGCATTTGCCAAGACTTAGGAACTAAGCAGTTGCCCAAACTCAAAAACTAAGCAACTGCTAAACACTTAGGCACTAAGTATTTGCCTAGAACTCAGGAACTAAGAATTTGACAACAATCAAGATTTTAACATTTTCCAACAAAAACAAAGAATTCACCAACAATTCTGGAACTAAAAATTATCCAACACTTACAAACTAAATTATGCATTTGCTTTAAATTTTGCAACACTCAGGAACTATGCATTTGTCAACACTCGGTACTATGAACATGCCAAAACTCTGAAACTTTCAATTCACAATAACTAGGAACTGAAAATATGTACAAACTCAAGAACTAAGAATCTGACAATTTTAGGAACTAAGCATTTGCCAACAATCAGGAATTTATCATTTTCCAACAGGAACAAAGAATTTACCAACACTCAAGAACTAAGAACTCACCCACTATCAGGAACAAAGAATTAGCCAGCAGTAAACTTAGCATTTGCTTTAAATTTTGTGAATACTGGGGAACTTTGCATTTGCCAACACATGGGTACTAAGAACATGCCAAAACTTTGAAACTATGAATTCACCAACAATTAGTAACTAAAAACGTTCTGGAACTACCAACTAGCAAAAACTTTGAACTTCATTTTTTCAATGTATTGCAGATAATACTTACTGCTCCATTAGTCAATCCTTTACTATATGCAAGATCGCAATGTTTTATTGTTCTTCCAACACGAGGTAACAAATGTTTACACATAGTTGTCAACATGGAGGATTGATGCTGGATCTGCAGTAGAAAACATTCCTATATTTACTGTAAAAATTTAAATATTTATAATAATAGAATTAATTTAAAGAGGCAACACAGTTGGGCCTGAAGAGTCTTCCCTAGGAGCCTCAATCAAATATACAAATGGTTAAAAAACATGTAAAATGAATTATAGCTATAGAAAAAACATCATTAATACATGTAAGAATATAAACATTGTAAGTAAGATATATATATATATAGAGGATATTTGTTTGTTTGTGTGTAAGATGAAATTTTATTTCATCGAGTGGGCTTTAAAAACAGTATTCTCACGAGTGGCGTAGCCACGAGTGAGAATACTGTTTTTAAAGTTCACGAGATGAAATAAAATTACATCTTACACAACAAACAGACAAATTTTCTTTTTATTTTATGCTTAAAAACAAGTTAAAATGAAATTTCCATAATTTTAACGTTAATATTAAAACTGTTTCCCCTATTGAGAGCCCCATTTATTCGGAATTTCTCATTAAAAACAAGAAGTCTTGAGCTGAAAAAAAAGTCCGCCAATCAACATTAAATGACGGTGATATTTATTCATTTTATTTAAAAAATATGAATGATCACTTGTTTTAATAATAAGAACAAACAACTCTTGTAGGAGAAAAAGTCCAACCATCCATCCATATTTCTGTTACTTACTGCGTATTTATATTAGACCTGGCTTTGTAAATTGTAAGCGGCAGCCATTTTTTAAAGTTGTGTATTTCATGGGAGGAAAATAATTGTGTAAGATTCAGAAGGATATAATTTGGATTTTTTAGTCATACACATTTTTAAAAGAAAGAAAACCTATTTGAGGATTGTAACAGACAAAAAATAAGTGTTAACAGATGTGAAAACATTCAGAAAAGGAGCTAGGAAAATGGAAAACTTGGAAGCTTGCTCAAGTAGTCAAGAACGTTGGGTTGTTTAACTTATTCGACGAGTGATGGCTGTCAATGCTTTTCAATTTTTCATAAAGCATACGGCAGTTATTGCTCGTAGGATACTTTAATATGCCCAAATGTCATCAAGAGCAGTTTTGCATGGGGAAGGAATGTATTTTTCAGACTGTAAAAATGAAACAAAAAAATTTAGAGACGAAATTTGGTGATTGGAATTTGAATGAATAGATGTAAGTTTTCTTCTTTTTATTACTTTTGACATTTAAGTTATTTATCAATTTCAGCTTTGCTTTTTTTTAAACAGCCTGACATTGTCAGAATTGTCAGCAAAAATAAAATTGAGGTACCACATGGGGGAAAATCTTAAAAAAGTAGTTTCGTCATTGAAAAGAGTGAAATTATATTTTGATAATTTTCACTGTGAAATTACCAAATATAATTTTCACGGATAAATCAGTAAAGGTATGTGAAGTCTGGCAAACTTCTTCAAGGCCTAATCTTGCTTGTTATAATATCGCAGCTGATCTTTGTAAGAGGAGTTCCGTTAAAGCTGATCCTTTTGATTAATTTCAGTACAAAATAACTCAATTATTTTCTAAAATTTTTCCCTCTTAATGTTCTTTTAGAGAGATTTTTCCCACTAATAATTTATATTAATGTCATTATAATAGATCTTTATCAGATTCCTTTTCACTTACATATTAATTCTGATAAATAAATATGATATTTTTAATTATTTCAAAATATTTCGTCATTCAAAAATACCAAATTGTTAGGAAACTTGTATATCCTGACAATTTTCAGACATTTTTACAAATTTCTATATAATGAAAAGCATAAACACTTGATTGATGCCACACATGCATTTCTGATGTGATTTTTATCTTCCTCCTTATGACAACTTAAGAGACTATAATTATGTAAACCATCTTGAAATATAGTACAAAATATAAGGAAAATTAACTAAAACATATATCTGCATTTTTCTCTATAAGGAAACTGTGAAGTAACTACAGTGCAACCTCGTTACAGCAGCCTTTTATAAGGCAATTTCCTCTTCACTACAGCAATATACCAATTGTTCCCCACAGTAAAACCTCACAATAATGATAGTTTCTGTCTCTGGTCTTCAGAATGTTTTAGTAATTTGAATTTTTCATTTACAGTTTGGTCTGTTGTGTTATTAAATTTTGTTGACGCATTTTATGTTGCACCAATACTGTAAAGGTGACTTTCCAACTTTTATGGTGGAGGAAGACGTCAAATGACCCTCCATGCATTATTTCAGGCCTAAACATGCACCGGAGAAGAACCATCAAAGTTCTGTAAACAAGCTGAATAACTTCCTCACTGTACTATACAGTAACTTCTACCCTTATGTGTATGCAACAGAATCTAGAAGCACGACATATTTTCCAAGAATGAAATTGTAGCTAGTATTTTTTCTGTTAATTTCAATAAAGCCGTGTTTGTAGATATTACAACTATGTTCTTATTATAAAATCAAGCTATTAATGCTTCCATCCTACTTTCATGTTTTGATGACGTAAAATGTGACGTCACTGTTTCAGTATGTGCACATACTCGTATTCAGCGGGCAGATTATGATTATCAGTTATTGGGCCTGGGCCGCAAACTAATAATCAGCCATGTGACAGTCATAATGAGCTGAAATCATCGGCAATTTGTTACTATATATAGTAACAAGTGTATTAATATACAGTTATTTCATGCATACTTGTGGATTAGGTTATAATGACAACTGTCTAATTATTTCACAATTAAGAGTTTACCTTAATAACCTCATTGTTGTAGTCATCAGTTTCACTCCATTACACTCAGTAAATTACTTCATAGTAAATAATCTCTAATGACAATGACAATTATTGTATTAATTATATAATTAACAGTTTACCTCAATCGCCTCGGCGTCCCACTCATCAGTTTCATCAACATCAGCATCCTCATCATAACTCTTAGCATTTAATCTCTCCTCTACATCAATAGTGTCTTCCTCGTATACACCATCCCTAGCATCCCAGTCACCTGTAATCATTGTAAATACATGTACTCTAGTCATAGTGTGCTTAATGCTATAATATGTGACCTACTTCTTTAACTCCTAACTGTACAATGGAAGGATGGTTGTCTTAAAGATATAATGCTACTAGTGAGTCTGAAACCTGGGTCAAACAAAACATTTTTTTATCAACATTTCCGGAATATAAAAATCATGAAAGCACAACACAGTAAAGAACAAGGTGTCAAACTGGTCTCTTTTAGGATTTATACATGTAACTCCTCCTCTGCTTGTGGCAACAAATTCTACCCATAAAGACCAGTGCAGCCTAACATCTTGGTCTGCACCGTTTGTTACTGAGTTTCATTCACCACATATTTTGCATAATTTGAAATTTTCCCATAAAACCATGAATGGTTTTGTTCAGCATGTACAAGCTGAATGATGGATAAGTTCATTTAAGAAATTCAGCAGGTTAAAAAAAATTGTGATATGTTTTTTTTCATGCAAAAACATTTATGAAACATTTCTGGTATACAAAAATGTCAAATGAATCTTATTGTTAGAAGCTTCTTAATCTACACGAAAAGCCTAGCTGAAGGAGCAATCTACATTGTGTCTTACAATGTAGGTTACATGTATGCTTAAATCATCAGTGATGAAAAAGGATGGGTAAAGTTATAGATAATACTCCAGGAACTTAAGTCATTTGAATGGGATATACATGTTGTATAAAATAGAAAACTAACAAAACAAGAAAATAAAATCTAATGTTAATTAAAATATTTGAATTCCGACCATACAAAGTTTAATTTATTTATAAGATGTCTTCCATCCACTATCAACTTCATCAAATTACATGTTAGACTTAAGTTTAAAGGGACTTCACTGAAGATTTTTACATGGTGCGAATGTGGCAAATTTCAGATTATTCCTTCACTCTTTTTTTCTAGGATAATTACTTGAATTGTGAAATGAAAAGCGTAAAAAATGCTTTTCAATTGAAGCACACTAAAACTCACACAAAAATACCATTTCCATTTTCACTTAGAGTATATTTCTTTATTTCCTTTTGCATATTTTTTTTTTTTTAAATTTAAATACTTCATTTGAGCATTTTAAGAATTTCAAATATGTTTTAGGCTTTTGGACCCCATTGGAGTTCCAAAACACACATTTCAACAATTATGTTCTCTAAGAACAAATTGAAACCATTGGTTATGAAAATGTCACAATAAAAATAGAGATGTTCATACTTTGCTCGCAACTTATGACATTATTTTGAAATGATTGAATTTTTACCACAGCCTTTACCACATACCTTTTGCCCAGCTAACTGGATACAGTTGTGTCCACAAACTGCCATCCATGGCAAGTGAATTCCATCTATGTGACACTTGAGCAGAACGGCAGAGTGCTTGAGGGTTCAAGTGAGAAAACACCTTCAGCATAACTTCATCCGGTAAATTTTCTATACCAACTGTGTCATTCAGGCCAGAAATATTCATGCTCATGTCTGATTTACCTAAAATAAAATAAATATTGTTGCTATCAACAACCAGAAATACTATAATGTTAAACATGAGTAGATCAGAAAGAAGCTCTTCTGAAAACATATTATAAGCTAGTAAATTATACTTCTAACACACCCATGCCGCTTTTGCAACTCCATACAAATTATATTGTACGGTCAAGCATATATTTTGTCATGACCTTATTTGAGTTATAAAATACAAACATAGCTTAACCGATGCAAAAAATGGTGAATTAGTGTTACACTAAAGGCTCATCAATGGAAAAGTGCTTTTTTTACTATATATCAATTTTGTCTTATTTCAGATTTGTGAAAAATAGATTAATATATTAGTATTACTTCATTACTAAACTTATTGAACTTGTTGAATAAAATAATATTATTTTCCCTGGAGACCCTCAAACATAATTTTATTCAACTTGTTCAATAAATTCAGTATTGAACCTAAACCCATTCAATATCCTCTATATAAATTACATACTATATTTCAGTCAGAAAGGGAGACAACCAATGAATTACTAATGGACACTTATTAATGCTATATTGACCAAATATGGAAACCTTGTATACATATACAGGTAATAGTCACATATTTAAAAATAATCTTATTTTATCATTATAACTGAAAATTATATATAGGCCAATATTGATAAAAAACCATATCTGTGTATTCTCTTCATAACATGTATAATATGAGTTAAATCATTTTGTACTAATTGTAGCTGATATTAAAATCATTCATGATTTTTGAATAATAGATTTCCACTGACATCCTTAAAATAGCTTACTTGATTTGTTATCAGCTACAAATTTTTCAGGAATATCCTCTGTTTCCATCTTAAAGTGTTGTTGCAAGACAGTGGCCTTTATCTGCTTCAGCTCTTCATATGTAAAATGTTGCATTAACAATGGCTGAAAAACCTGCAAATGTTTAAAATAAAGTAAATTTATCATACAATTTAACTTGTATGTTACTGTGGCTTTGTCACGTTTTGCTTACATCAGGGCCAAAACTTTTGACAAATTACATCACTGACTTAATTTGAAGAACATCATTGACTTAATTTGAAGAACAATGGCTCTTAGAAATCACTTAATATTATCTATACAGATCTATATATAATTTAATTACTTAGATACAATATGCTAATCTTTTTTTCCTTGTTACAGTATCAGTTTCATCTAAAATGTTAAAAACCAGCATCTACAGCAATATTTTCCCTTGATAACTTAATTAATAAGTTTATATACATATTCAACTAAGGAATGCACTCTCATCGGCATATAAAATCCACAACCATGCAAGGAAATTCTAAATAGAGTAATCGAAAAATATGCATGAATAATCCCGTAACAAATAGTTTTACCTCTTCTTCTTCCTCCATATGAGGTAAGAAAGTCTCCGTGAAATCTTCTAGCTCTTGTCTCAGCTGTAGACCGTAATTATTACGATCTAAATCACTTTTCTTTGTACACTTGTACCCATCTTGTAAAAACTTTAGCATATTTTCCAGCCGGTTGTCCTTGTGACAGTTGCAAACTGCCGTGTTTTGGATGGACAACGAGCGTAGTTTGTTCTTTAATTTCTTCATGATGAACTGATTCTCAATCTGCTCGTGGGCTATAAACTCTTGGAAAGTGCGGATCAAGTTTTCAAGCAGAGCAGTTAAGTGGACCACATCAGCAAAGTTGGTAGCTGTCAGCTGTAAAATGATCAAATATTTATAAAAATTGAAATAAAAATATCATTAGCACTCGTGACCTTGACCCAAGTTACTCCTAACTCCGTCCAAAGTCAGAGGATCACCAAACGTCTTTGTACCAAAACGAAGTGATGTTGAAGATCTTACTGTAAGAGTCGGTGATTCTGTAATAATAGCATCAACAACAGTTAGAAACCTTGGCGCCGTATTGGACTCTCATTTAGACATGGAAGTTCACAACATGTGAACTCAGTTTCTCGTTCATGCTTCATGAAAATACGACAAATAGGTCAAATTCGGAAATACTTGACTGTTGATTCAACCAGAACCTTGATAAACTCGTTAGTGACATCAAAATTAGATTACTGTAATTCGTTGCTATATGGATCTCCAAAGTACGTTCTCAACAAGCTCCAAAATGTTCAAAATACGGCTGCTCGTGTTATTACCAGGACACCGCGAAACTGCCACATAACCCCAGTTTTAAAGGAACTACATTGGCTTCCTGTGCACATCAGAGTCGAGTACAAACTCCTTACATATGTGTTTAAGGCGCTTCATGGACAGGCACCTACGTACATACGAAACATGCTAGACATTTATACCCCATCCAGACAACTTAGGTCCCAGAATGATTGCTTAGCACTTGTTGTACCGCGTAGTAGGACTGTGACTTATGGTGATCGTGCTTTTATGACGGCAGCCCCTAAACTCTGGAATGCCCTACCTAGAACACTTAAAAGCTGTGAAACTCTAACAGTGTTTAAGAGAGCACTTAAAACTCACTTATTTAAGAGGTTTTATTTGGACTGATTATTTTTTAGGTTCTTACCTGAATTTTATTATTTATGTGGGTCTTTTTAACTTTTTTAAACTACATTTGATTTGAATTTGTGACTTGAGCGATATTGATGTTTTAATTTGTTTCTTTTGTTGTTTTTTTTTCTTTTAAATATTGTATCATTTATTTGGTTATACTGTACAGTACTTTTGAACGTGTCAATGTGCATGAAAAAAGTGCTTAAGAAGTTTGGTATATAATAATAATAATAATAATAATAATAAAAAACTGAAAGGTATCTAATCAACAAATATGAAAGATAACAGTCAATTAATGAAAGTGCTAGGAGTACCTGTAGGAAAACTTAGTAGACAAAATACAGAAGCACTTTCACTAAATAGTCTACTACATGGTACTTCAATAAAATGTGAACAGTTTAGCAGTTAAACTACAGACAAACATTAATATTTAAATATATAAACATGAAAAAAGCGAAATTATTCGAAATAATTCTCACAAAAGTGATATTTACCAAATATTTTTCTTTTTGTTTATAGTATATTTTATGCTCAATAAACAAACAAGTTTAAAAGAAATGTCTTTATTATTTTTCTAGAAATATGATTTTTTATGTCATTATATGCACCAGTGTTTTTTTTTCTCTTCTTTGAAAATGGTGCCGGTACCAGACTGATTGGGAAAAAATGCGTTATTTTGACTTAAATTGGGAATTTTTTTATGCATTTTTTTCAGCTACAAAAAAAGATTAGTCATCATGAATAAAGACAGCTAACAGCTTCCACTCTCCAGGTAGGACTTTAGAGTGGTGATTTATATGGATATGTTGGATTTAAATGATTTCAGAGAAATCACTTGGCCTTGTGGGCATTTTGAACAGTCATTTTGGGAATTTAAACATTGGAAATTGGGAATTTCAATGTCTATTTTCTATTGGGAACAGTACCGTTTTAGGGTAGTAGTTATAAAAAGAAATTAAAACACTTGTAAGCTCGATCGGGCATTTTCATCGGTCTAGTAAATATGCACATGTAGTCTAAAGATGGGCAAGCCAAAGCCCGGGCCCAATTCGCAGACCCTACCTTTGACTTCCAGTATAATCTTCATTATGTTGGAAGAAGGAGGACACAGATAATTTGGCAAATATATGTAGTCCTATAGAGTCACAGTACCTGTGCTCGACCAGCCCAGTGCTCGACCAATACTTCTATTTTTGTACGATTTATGTATTAAAGTGGAAAAACTTTAGGAGTTTGTATGTGCTATTTGTACCTGACCTGTAACCTCTACACCACGTACAAGTACTCCAAGTTTGGTAAAAGATTGGCCTTTTTGCAGACAATATTAAACAGTACAAAAATACAATTCTATAATAAAAGCAGCAGTAAACACTATTTAAAACAATGAAATGATGATAATTTAGGGCAAATGTGGACAATACTTTGTTAAATTGCCTTTACTCTTATGATTCCAATTGATTTCCATAGGAAAGGTGCCCAAAAATTATCAAAACCCTGCTTTCCATTATAGGCAGGGGGTTATATACTTGTAAACAAATATGGCAGCTGTACTGAAACAAATTGGGAACACACCACTAAAAGCATAGACCATTTGTATATTACACCAATAATCACACTTAACTATGTTTGCAGAGTGATTTTAGTAAAATAAAAATGAGAATATGTAATCTCAAACACCCCAGTATATGTAAATTCCAAAACTATTATAAACACTTTATTTGTCAATGTATAGCATTTCCTTCGTATCATATTTGCTCTCATATTAACATCTATAGATACTATAACATAAATGTTTCAAAATATTTTTGAAATAGAATTGTTGAACATAAAAAGTCATATCTGTTTTTAAAAAATAAAAGTTCTGATAGAGATAAAACCACCTGGTCGAGCACTGGTTTGGTTGCCTGAAAAAAATAGTGGTTTTATACCCTATATACAACTCTGTGGTAAATTGTATCCTGATCTGTGTAATTAAAATGCTTTAGCTTATTGTGAGTTTGAAAGGGCCAGCTTTGTAACAAAAATAAATTTCCCAGCAAACTTTTTGTTCTGTAAGAGTTTTTATGTAATTTTAGAAAAAACTGGTTGAGCACTGGTACGGTGACTCTATAGTATCGTGGCGTATTATATTTTCGACGTTCTTATATTTTCGACGGTAGCCATTTCTATCCGAATATGTTATGATCTCGCGAGAATTTTGTAACTCCACCCCTTCCGGATGTAAACAAAATGATGCTGGATGCCGCTAAAATGTCAAAGTAGCATAACATGGAAATTAGACAGGTAAACCTTTTATCACAATGTTTCTAATGGTCAAACACGTGTATTTTCTTATTTCCTAAAAATCTGTTGCTAAGAAACACAATAATATAAATATTATCGCCTAAAAAATTAAATGTGTTTCAATACGTCTGCTATGATCTTCAATTCTCCCAAAGGTCACGTGATATGTCAAATTTTATGTACAGGGTGTTCCCAAAAGTTCATTGATTACACAATGTATGCTTAGGGTTCAGACTACTAAATTAATTTCCTTCTTCATTTTTTTTCAGATCAAGACCCACATCCGGGGCAAGTATAGGTCCTACACAGCAAGTGACCTGAATGAAGCTTACAGGACAGTAATAGAAGAAAGATTGCCTGTAGAGAGAGTTGCCAAAAGGTTTAATGTGCCTGTCACAACCCTTAAAGATAGAGTTAAGGGGAGAGTTGATATTGACACTGTAAAATCAGGTCCCCAAACTATATTTAGTCAAGAGCAGGAAGCTTTCTTAACTGAACATTTGAAAACTATGGCAGAAATTGGTTATGGCTACTCAAGACAGGAGACAATAAATCTTGCCTCAGACTATGCTGTGCATTTAGGTATCAAAGACAAATGTAAACCATTAAGTATAACATGGTTATATAGCTTTCTTGATAGATGGCCTGAACTTAAAGTGAAAAAACCACGTAGCCTTGAAATTGCCAGAGCAAAGTCTGCTACTCGTACAACAATAACAAGGTATTTCAAAGAACTTGATACAGTTCTTAAAAAATACAATCTGAAGGATGAGCCCTCTCGTATTTATAATATTGACGAGAAAGGATTAAATCTTGAGCACAAGCCTCCTAAAATAGTTGCAGGTGCACACTACAAGGCTCAAGCTGTCACAGCTGGAAGATCTAAAACAGTAACTGTTATAGGTGGAGCCAATGCTGTAGGACACCAGATTCCACCATATTTTATTTTTCCTGGAGCAAGAATGTTGCCAGCTTTATTGGAAGGTGCTACACCAGGGTCTCAAGGTGATGTGTCAGAGTCAGGGTGGTCAAATACAGAAATATTTACTAATTACATGATTCAGCATTTAGAGCCATTACTGCCAAGTCGCACTAAAGAAAACCAAGTTCTGGTGTTGTACGATGGTCATAAAAGTCATGTTTCTCTAGGTCTTATTGAGTGGGCAAGATCACAGCACATCATTCTTTTCGTACTTCCACCACATTGTTCACATCTATTACAACCTATGGATGTTTCATGTTTTGCACCTTTTGAGGTAGGATGGAATGCAGCGTGTCATCAATACCTGAGAGAATCTGGTGGTCGTGTAGTAACGCGCTATGAAGTTGGTAAAATAGCAAGCAAAGTATACACAGCAACCCTCACACCTGTCAATATACAGTCTGCCTTCAAACGTTGTGGTATTTACCCATTTAACTCTGATGTTGTAAGTGATGCTTCTATTGCACCTTCTTTAAGTTTTCAAACTGAAATCACTAATTCATCTGAAATTGTTGATGGTAGTAAAAAAGGCCAAGATGAGGTATCAATTGCATCAGATGCTAGGTCATTTCTAGAAAATAGAGGTAGTAAAGTGTTGCAAAATGTTCCACTTGCTAAAACAAGAAAGACTTTAAGTAAGGTTGTTGGAGGGAAAGCGGTAACTGAAGAACAAGTGTTTTATGCAGTTAAAACACATATTTCAGACCGAAAATTAAATAAGTCAAAGCGTTACAACACCTCTGTTGCTAGTACATCTGGTATTCCAAACAAAAAAAGTCAAAAAACTATGTGGTTGCTAATACTGACTCGGATGTTGAACAAAATGACAGTTAAGATTCTCGCAAGTGTATTGTTTGCAGGCGTCACAATGTAAAAGGTATTGACAAATTGCCATATTGAACTATCGTTAACTGGGGATGTTGTGACAGGTGTGATGGGTGGGTTCACCTGACGTTTTGCAGTCAAGTTAGAGTGCTAAGAAGGAATGACACTTTTCTGTGCCCTTCTTGCTCTAATGAACAATAGACTTATCTGTTAAGTTATTTTATATAAAAAAAAAAGAAAAAAAAATTGAAATGAAAATAAAACTTCAACAGTTAACGTTTTTTATGTTGTTGGACACTACCATTATTTTCAAAAATTGTTCTACATTGTTTGGAATAAGTTACTTTCTTCTGGGACTGATAGTATGTTACTGATATACAGTGTGAAAAACTTTTTTGACCACCCTGTACCTGAATTTCCTCGACCAATGAAAATCGTCGAAAATATAAGACGTCATTTTTCTCAGAAACCAAAATGGCTGCCTCCATAAAACTAGTGTAAAAAGGTAAATTTTTATGTTTTTGTATTGAAATTTTAAAATTAGTAAGGAAAAAGATAATTTTAGTTGGTGATAATATAAAATATGCATTTATTTCCTTTTTACATTTTTGCCGACACGAAATGTCCTTACACCGTCGAAAATATAAGAAGCCAGGATAATAAATAGGATGGTTCTCATGGTTATAGATTGAACAACTATCTGCCAGATCTAAAAGCCAACTTATTTTTCAGGTTTAGTTTATAAATGTTCAGATGACAGTTTTAAACAATCTATTCCTTAACAAGAGAATCCAGGTTGAATTCATATAAATTGACAGAAATGTTTTGTTACTATTTTTAGTAACATTGATCACAAAATATATACTCATTATATAGGTCACTGATTTCACCGGTCATTCCGCGTAATTTGACATTACCAGTCCAAAAGAGTTATCAGCATAAAATAACAATCATATAGTGTAGTGGCTTACCATATCTAAATATTTGCAAACTAATTCTTTCATCCGAGAATGGGGAATTGTAAAAACGTCCACTTCTTCCGGACAGGGAGCCATGATTGTTGTTGTTGTAGTAATACTAACCGGAAGCTGATGAAATCTCGTAATGCTTAACGAGATTTGTGACGTCACGTCACCGTGGCGACGTTTGTACGCTTCACGATCGGATATCGGTGTCATGGAAAGTTAGTTGGGACAGTTGTAACTAGTGACTTATTAATGAACAAAAATATATTCAATACTGATTAGGTATTTTAGATATAAACGACAATCATGGCAAGCCGCAGTTATCCGGCAAATACTCAAATCCAAAAGTTTCTCGAGGAATCATACCTGAAAGAACAAGGACAACGTTTAACATGGTATGCGAAACAGCAAGGGCGCAGGGAAGGTGGAAAGTCAAAACAGTTTGAAGTGTTCAGGAGGAAAATCGAAAATGAATCTAAACCAGAGGGTTTAATGGCCAGGGTTCCAAAAGGTGTAAAGGAGCCTAGATATAATAAGAAAATCACACGTACGGACGATACTCTCTGTGATAAATCTGACGGTATTAACTTACTTAGCGCCGAAATGCGGCCAGTACCAGCATCCGTCACTGAAAAATTATATGATGGATTTACGAAGGAGGGTAAAGGAAGATACCAGTATTTACGTAAGAGAAACGAGATGAATCCCGAGGATAAGTTCGAGTTTCCATTGTTGAATTCGTGGGAGTACGGATGGAGGTTGAGCGATGTGATTAAAAAAGAAGAAATTAAAAAGCCTGCAAATGGACGGACAAGGATCGTAGCTGACACATTTTATACCAGGACTGGAATACCAACATAATTCTTTAAACTTAATGAAAGACATTTGTTATTGAAGAAATCATGAATATTATTTAAAATTTGAGAGAAATCTTTAACTTTTTTACCAACAAAAATAAGTGATGAATTTTCCGGAAGGATATTTTTTTGTTCATTTATTCAACAACTATAAGAAGTGTTTTATCAATTGCTTTATTAACTGACATGAATATAATAGCCAAACTATTATAGATCTTTATTTAATTGATTGTTATAACTTACAAAATAAATTAGGAAAATTAAATGCATTTTGAACTACATGTAGATCTATTGTTTTGCTGATTATATGTTCATATAGATCTGAATCTCTCCTTTCATATAAGAGTTTTTGAAAACATGATTTGTTACGGTAGAAAGTTATTCAGATGTCTCTGAATAATTGAAATAGTATTTCAAAATAATAATTTGAAACTTTTTTTTAAAAAGGGAGATCTCTATACTATGTTTGTAATAATGTGAAAGGTGATATATGCTCACAAATTATTTATGTGCTTTATTTTCTTTAAGCTCAAATATTTTCATGTATCACATTTAGTTTATTCTAGTTATTGTTTGTTTATTGTCAAATAAGAGGTTGTCCTTTTAATGAAATAAGGAACCTCAGCTCTTATCCAAACTCCGTCCAAAACATATGTTAATATGAATAACATTTTAACATGAGTGTGTAAATATTATCATTGTTCATTGATTTATTATATAGAATTCATGTTCATGTTTTTACTCTTTACCTTTATCATATATATTTTAATTTTATTGATGCAACATTGTTCTTTAATGTATTGAAAGATTAAAATATTGTTTTGTATACATTTATCTCTTCAATTTTCTTGTTACTCTCAGTAACTGAGTCAGTCAAAGGTTTATCAGTAAGTTTAAGCAATTCAAGTAAATTGAATTCAAATTGATCTACTGTGTAACCATTTATTTTACAATCAAAATATTGATTGACATTAAGTTCTTAACTAGTTTATAACAACTTCACAAGCAATGTCAATACATTAAAACCATTTCTCTTGTTGAAATTAAAGATGTTTAACAACATTTCTCACAATGACAAAGAACATTCTTCTTATCTTAATATGTATATGTTATATAACATATAATTTCCTCTATATAGAAGAACATTTCAATATTGCTTAAATAATCTATCAATCCAATAAAGTTCAAAATTGATATTTCTGATAGTTTGAGGAATTTGACATGATATGTAGACACCAAATAAAGCAACTTTAACAAAGTTATACATGTCATTAACTTTAAGATCTACCATTTTTTAAACCTTAAAAGTCTTAACAAAAGATTAGTATATAGGTAAAAAGGTTGATATTGTTTTTCAGATAAAACCCACAAATGTTTTTAAAAAGGGAACTGTTTACAAAATTTAAATTTCCATAGTTGGAAAGTATTTGAAAAACTCCCCTTTAAAAAAAGAACTTTGGGGAGGCCGCATTTTTTAAAGTATTAAGCAAAAATCACGTGACTAAGTTGCATAGGGGGCTTTTTTATTACTTTTAAAAAATTTATTAATTTTTTACTTTTAAAATCATCCCATTTGCAGTAATTCTTTTCCAAAATTGAATGGCCCCCCTTTTAAAGGCCCGCCCACCCCCGGTTTAAATGAAAATTTACCCAGGGACGTTTAATTTTAAAAGATTAATTTAAAATTAAAAATTAAAACCAGTTAAAACTTTTTCCCTTTCCCACTGCCTTGTGCAAAAGTTTTAAAATCGTATTTGTTTAGGGGGAAAATTTTAAAGTATCGGGAAATGAATTCCCCCAAAATTTTAAACCCTTTTTGGAAAAAAAAAGGTGCTTCAATTAATTTTTCACAAATTTAAACCCAATCAACAAGGGGGGAGTGATAAAAACTCCAACGATTGTCTGCTTTTTCAACATCGCGGGATGTTTTAAAATTTTCGTACCCCGGGTACGCAGTTTTTTTAAAAAAATTTCCCAATAAAAATGACCCAATTTGAAAATGGGTTATAAACGCAGAATGTATTTTAAAGCCCCCCGGGATTTTATTTTTTTATTATGAAAAGATAAAAAACGTTATAGGCGTGAAAGTTTGCCATAATATGCAAAACATGTTATCATTAAGTCTTCAAAATCCGTCGCATACTTGAAATAAGAAACCAAGTTATGCAATGCAAGAGGTTGAGAGTGTACTCTGGTTAAGAAAACGGCAATCGTAAAATAGCTACATGTGGCTTTAAGGGTTTTTGTTCTCCCTAAAGTAAGCAATAATGTTCAACTTCACGACCTTTGAACTAATCCCATACTTGCAAGTGAACAACATCCTGTATGTCCGCGATAATACGGTAAAAATCTTAAAATAGTGTAGCGCAATGTCGGCTTTCAATCGTTTCTAACTGATAAGCGTTAAATGATTGTGAAATCTTGTCAAACTCAAGAAGGAAGCTCAGTGAGATAAAAACGGTTTTGTGCAATCATTCAATGATGTCTTGTGGCACAAGCGCAGCCTCGATGTAGGAAGATCGCCGGTATAGGAGTAACATTTGTAAACCAAATTAGTTATGATTCCGTTCATTATATTTACTGTGTTTTATGGGAAGATGATAATATTATATTTTTTTTTAAAAAGTAAAATTAATAAATAAATGAAATAAAATAAATAAATAAAAATAATAAATCAACTGTTATCGACTCCGGGCAATCATAAGCTGTACTCATCTGTTACTATAGTACCTTGTATAGGACAGGGAACTAATACTAGTACATCTGATGCACAGACATTTAATTGAAGAATTTTTAATTCTATACTTCGAAACTGTTGTTTGTGTTATCGTTTATTTTTTTATATATATGTTTCGTTCTGTACGAAAGACTCTGAATTATTTATTTATCTTATTTATATTACAGAAATTATCTCCATGGAAATAGTTTCATTTTTATTTGTATTCTCTTTGGTTCTAGGTCCTGATAAGTGTAGGCTTTCTCTAGTCAAGATATTATTTTATTTTATGTATGAAAACGATGTGCACAAGATTCACAAACAATAGAAAAATAACTCTTTATCTTCTCATGACGTCAAGACGTCAAATCATTTCGACATTATGTTATGTCGAATAATTAATTTAGATTAATTTATTAATTAAGAATGTTTTGCGCACAATTTTATTTTTTAATGGTTTTGTCATGCCGGGATGTTACTAACATGATTATTTTATTTTTCTACATAGTTTTACTAAGATTTTAGAGCAAGTTTCTTCCAACATTAGGACCGCCTGCTGCGTCATTTCTGAGCGTCCTTATAATTTGGTCTGAAAGTCAAATGTAGTAATAACGTCATACAATCCCTTTAATAAATATAAAATTTCTTCACCATAAACCATTTTAAATGTCCGTAAACATCGAAGACGATAGTGAATATGAGAAGATTTCGTGTTTATGAGTTTTTAATATTAAAGGTATACAAGTTTATTCCTTTATCTCTTGAGGACAATTTATTTACCTGTTACCATAATACGAGATGACTTATTCTCTACCAATAATGACTGTGCGAGGCTTTGCTCAAATCTCACCAAATATTGGTATAAAGGAATTTTTATCTCATGTAAACCGCTTAATAGGACTTTATACAAATTCAATGTTTGATTATTGTAGACGGGTAGATAAGGACAATCCGAGCACTATTAAGTTTATGCAGACGATGGAAGTATATGAGATACGAATTTTATTGATTACATTTATAAATATTACATTTATGTTCAAATCATAAATGGTGAATAGAAGTTTGAAATTATCCGAGGACTGAATAATTTAACGGCAAGCGAAATTTTATATAGCGAGAAGATGCAATCAAGTTGTGAATTCTTGAGAAATTGTATTGTTACGATAAATCTCTTTAAAGGAACTTCACTGAGGCTCAAAAGCCTAAACCCTTAAAACTCGAATTTCTTACATATATAAGACAGATATGCAAAAAATATAGTAAAAAATATACACAGAAACAAATTCAAAATCGTGTGTGACTCAAATCAAACATAACAAACACAAACATTATCATTTTACAGATAAAACTTTGATACAATTTACTTCTGTTTGTTTTTTATCAAATGAACGAACGAAAAGGACTGAGTATGAGTTTTGCCTAGGCCTAATGTGAGAGTCCATCCGCCCTTTGAGGCATCAAGAATACGGACCTCAGACATGTTAACATTATTCCTCAGAAATACGTACATTTATTTAAATTTCCCAAAAGCTTTTTGTATTTGGTGTCCTGTTTATAGTTTTCAAAAATTACTCATTGAAACATATTTTACTTCTGTTGCTTTTGGGAGATTAGTACAGTTATATAGTATTTAAGTAGTTTGTATTGAAGTCAAAATACTACTTTGTTTACATTTTGCTACTTTGTGACAATTAAATTCACATTTATCGCTAATTTCTTCAGGTATAATATAAGCAACTAACATGATCTAAAACCATTATTAAACATTCATATTTGACCATTCTAAAGAAGGATAAAAGTATTCATTTCTATTATAAATTATATTTGAAAAAGGTGACAAATTAATTTTGAATTCAGCAATTCATTGAATGATACTATCTATATGTATACATAAGATGATTTTGTAATGCAAGGGAGGTCAATGAGACCATTATATGCATCATTGAGAAAAATTGCGATTCACTTTATCGGATCAATTTGGTAAATTTAAAAGACGTAAAAAAAGACTTAAAATATCAATTGCTCCATTTTGAGTAAAACAAGAACAAACATATCTCAGAATGTAGCTTTAGTACGTCAATATATTTTGACTATTATGTCTAATATTAAATAATATGAACTTAATTATTTATTTTAGATACAGCTCTTCCATTATAGACAAATTCACTTTAATCCAGTGGCTCGTCGGCCAAACGCCGGACATCTCAAACGTTCAGTCGGTGGTTAGTAGGTGAAATAAAAACCAAAAACAAGCCCTTCCTCTTAATTTAAGTGGTGGAAAAGCTCGCTCCAGAAGTAAACGGGTAATAACTCTCGAATAAAATATCCGGGATCTTTATTTTGTCCGCTCATCTAAAGGACGCGGAGCAACAAATAAACAAAAAAAATTGTCATATTCATATACAGAATTTTTTTCTTATATATATAAATAGCATTTACATTTTTCGAAAACGTCCTTGTAATTTTTCAACAAAAAAAAATGAACATGCATAAACAAAAATAACTGAACCATTCACGAGTTTTGCGTCCGCTCATTTATTTACTTCGATTAACAAAATACATATTTTATTTAACAATATAACAATATAAACAAAACTATCACAAAAATTGTATATGAATTTTCTTTCATAAATGATGATCTATGTAAACACGCGCAAGCACGCACACCAACAAACAAACAAAAATAACAAGGAATTTATGTATAATGTACATGAAATATAGATAAAAATATATATAAAAATGTCGTCTGCACCAAATGTAATTATGAACACATCCGGTATCTACACCGGCACCAACACAGTCAGTTCAACATACGTAGACTTAATAAACGTTTGTATAAATAAATGCGACAGTACTTACTAGAAATCACAGTAGAAATCAAATATCTATACAAAGACTAATATGTTTTTTTTTTAATATAATTTTATTATATGTTCCAGTTAGTATTTTATTACTGGATAAGCACGTTTAATATCAATACAAAATGTTCACAACTTTTTTTCCACAAATGCAAATCAAGTTTCGATTGCGTAGATTTTGTAGGTATAAGTACATGTATAGTTTTTCATACTGAAGATGTATGCCTGAAGAAAAAGTCAGCTATTGTTAGAAGAGCACAACAACTAAATGAGCAGATCATCAAATATCTGTGGTAGAAGCGACGCTCCGTGGGTTTGGTCTTGTACCCCAATAGATCCAGCATGGTTGGATTGTCTGGGCGAAAAACAACCCCGGCAATAACAGACGAGATCATGGCAATATTAGCAACTCCTCGTAGCCACTCTGGTCCACAGTCGCCTCTGGTCAGAACGTAACGTGCTACGTATAAAATGTATATTGGACCGAGTTTACTGCGAATGTCTTGTAGTTTGGTCTTCAACCATAGAGGTTTACGAAGGAACTGAGGAATTGCAGCGGCAAATATTCGGATGTTTTTCCAGTATGCAATAGGCAAAAGTCCAATTCTTGCGTCCAAAATGGCAAGGAACATCATGATGAAAAAGTCCTTTTTTATGGCAGTTTTAAACCATTCATTGTCATTTTGTGCTGTATACCATAAAAAACACAATGATGCGAATATTCCAACTCCGCAATACATCGGATACGCTTCAATTTTTTCCAGAAAAAGACCCAGGAAAGACAAAGCTCCAACGCTGAGCAATTTGTCTTCACGGAAAGTTTTCTTATAAAAGACAGTTGCGGCAGCCGCAAACGCACATGATGAACAAAACTGAGATATATTCATAACTGAATATTGTATTCCAGACATTGTCTTATAAATTATGTTATAACTCAATCGTAACAATTCTTTCTATTAATCGCCCTCGGTTATGTTTCAAAAATATATGCAACTACTTATATACAATTTTTAAAGGTAAAATGAAACTAAATTAGATATGACTGGTTTATTTTCCGGCATTTTGATATTACTGAAAATAGATTATCGTCTCATTCGGAAAATACAAATACCGTGACATGTATCACGTGCATTTTTCGAAAATTGAACGCACGCTCTAGCGCGTATCAAGTCTAGTGGTAAACGTGTAAACATGTGTTACAAAAGCAATAAATAACTATCAATGAGAAACCGGGTAGGAGTAATCAGGAAAATATAGGTGATACTATAGATTAAAAAAACATATGAATGAATCAAATATAATTTCATATTTTATTGGTGGTATGTTTATTACTGAATCTATAAATCCTCCCAAACCAGGACAAAATAAATACATATAATGGATTCAATGAAATAAACTTCCTCCGTACCAATACCCTTTGTTATCTCAAACATATATAATTATGTACTAAAACTTGTTTAATATTCTAAATTTACCGTATAATTATATATTATGATAATTATGCGCATCGTTTTACACAGGGTCTTTCAAATATAGAACTGTTTGAAAGACCCTGTTTTACAGTAAGATAGTGGGGACGAGCGTGATACACCCCAGCACTGTAATAAAAACACTGTTATGTAATTGGCACAATAATTGACATTCCGCATTATTTACCAACCAGCAGACGGTAGCTAGCATGGTTTTCCAATATACAGGAACCTATAGCAGACGACTTTCCAATGGATTTCCCGCCTTCATAACTATAAATAGCTTTTTAGAAAATGCGTCATAGCAGAGACTTTAAAATACATTTATTTTTATATGTCTCTGGTCATAGATAGTAAAGTATGAAGAATTATTTTATCATTCCGTATTAAACTGTCGACGAAACACGATAAAATATATAATATTTCCATACATATTATTCTAAAGTCACAGACCTGTACGTATAAATACATATTACCTTGGAAATACCATCCGAACCAATCGCATCTTATCTTAGCTTTTTCCGCCAAACTTCGGATACGGTTATTACAAGATTTTCCAATTGCATCTGAGCCTGGATCTTCAGATCGACGGCACAAAGAGATATAACATTTTAGGGCGACATTTTTTTGACAAAAAGAAAAAATAAATAAAATAAAAAGAAAAGTAGAGGTATTGTAACAGTCATGTGGCGCTGCCGTCCGCAAACTTGTACCTTGATCATAGCTTTTAAGTTCTTAGTGTATTGTCTTCATACTTGACAACAACAACCCTTTGGACATGAAAGACTAACTTTGACCTTAATTCATAAATAACATTGACCTTTCAGGTCAAATGTCTAAAGTTTGCTTTTTTGCAATAAGTGGCTATAACTTTGTTATTTTTGCATGGATTGTCTCCAAACTTGAACATAATAATCTTTTAAGATAGACATTTAAGTTAATTAAACATACTTTGACCTTTACTCATAAATGACATTGGCCTTGAAGATCAAATCATTGAATTTTTCAATTTGTTTTTGCTTCATCTGGCTATAACTTTGTTATTATTGAATGTATTGACTTCATATTATAATACAACATTCGTTAGGATAAGACCTTCATGTATATCAAACTCAAATTGACATTGGCTCTTTGATGACATTGACCTTGAAGATTAAATTATTGAACTTTCACTGATTTTTGCTGTAATTGACTATAACTTGCTTGTTAATAAATGGATTAAACTTCATACTTTGACAAAATAACATTTTGGACAAGACATTGAACTGACCTTGACCTTTAAGGTCAAATCATTGAAATTTTGTTAAATTATCTTAATTTTGTTATTAATGTACAGATTTGATTCGAACATGGACAAGACTTGCTAAAAAACAAATTGAATAATTTAGACGTGACCTTGACCCTAAATTGACCTCGACTGTCAAAGTCAAATTAATGAAATTCTCTTGTTTTTTCCTGTAACTGGCTATAACTTTGTTATTTATAAATGAATAAACTTTACATTAAGACATAACATCTTATAGGTCATGACCTCCATGTATATCAAACCCAAATTGACCTTGAGGCATGTATGACATTGGCCTTGAAGGTCCAATTATTTCATTTTCACTGATTATTGCTATAATTGGATGAAACTTTATAATTAATCAATGGTTTATTTTCATATTTGGAAAATACATTCTTAAAGTTGGAACTGACCTTGTCCTTGAGTTTTCAATGACCTTGACCATCAAGGTCAAAGTAATGAATTATTGTTAAGTTGTCATAATCTTTGTTATTTATGTACAGATTTGATTCATATGTGGACAAAACAACACTTTTTGTGACCAGACAATAAGGAATAATTTAGATATGACATTGACCTTTAAATGACTTTGACCATTAAATAATTGAATAACATTTTCTTAACTTTGTCATTTATTTATTTGGCCCCAAAGCGCTCACAAAGGCAAATTTTGACACTAGGGGCAAACTTTGAACGACTATGGTAAATGATATTATATGCCATATATCTACGCATTCAGCCTTATACCTTCAGACTAGAATATTTTTTTAAGTTTTTACTATATACATATAAGTAAAACCTTTGACCCTTGGGGCAGGCCAATTTTGACCCAAGGGCTTTAAGTTGAACAATGTGGTACAGGTCTACTACACACTGTTTCATGCCAAACATCTAACCTCTAGCCTTTATCAATTCAGAGGAGAAGATTTTTAGTTTTTATTATAAATACATATAAGAAAAACCTATGGCCGCCCAGGTGCAGGGCTACTTATGACTCCAGGGCTATAATTTGAAAAAGTTTGGCAGAGGACCTATAGTTGATATTATGTACCAAATGTCTAAGCTGTAAGCTTTGTACCTCAGACAAACTTTGTACCTCAGACAAGAAGATTTTAAAAGTTTTATTTATTTATAAGGAAGACCTATGACCCCCGGATTTTTGATATAAGGGACAACTTTGGTAGAGGACCTACAGATGATATCATATATTTAATATCAAAGCATTAAGTAAAGGTGTCAAAGCAAAGGCAAAGGTGTCTGCCTCTCAACCCAGAGATTATGGGTTCGAGCCCTATTCGGGTCACGACCATATTTCTTCATATGACACCAGTACTGGTTGGTTCAAGGAAGCGGACACGAAAGTGATTAACATAAGTTGCAAGAACTTGTTTCACAATCGAGCTTAAATAAATATGTTTAAACCAAAGCATTAAGCCTTGTACTTTCAGCCAAGGTTCTTTTAAGTTTGCTTTTTTGAAATTCCTTTTCTGGCCCATGACCTACTTATGCAACAGACCGGAACTATTTAAACATTTTTTCAAAGGACCACCCAAGTAAAGTTTGATTACTGTGCAGTCATTGGTTTCAGAGGACATGTTGTTTAAAGCAATTGTTGACGACGCACGATGCACGACGATGGTGGGGGATCACAGTAGCTCACCATGCACATGTTTTGCTCAGATGAGCTAAACAGGAAAAAAATGTTCTTTAATTTTTTTTTAAAAGAATTGTTTAAATCGTTTATTTGTTTGCTTTAAGAAAAAGAAAAAAAAGTTGAGAGTTGCCCCTGCCCGGCGGTGCCTCTTGTTTGGACTATTATGGTAGGACAATGAGCACAAGAACGTATGTTAAAGTGGTCACATACCAAATGTCTAATGTTACAGTTAATTTTTTGCGAGTCAAATACAAGTAATAGATCAAGATTAAGATACTTTTATAATAACATGATAGATCAAGACACGTCTATTCACCTCCAGACGTAATAAAACATAGGTAAAATTACTATTCCATATGGAACGTTATTCCCTATTACATTTGTATGTTATTCAAATTTTCTACCCGGAAGTTAGATTTTCTTCAAGAAAGAGATGCAAGCCAGCAAAACCATGTACTTGAATAACAACAAAACGTGAAGGATAATTGTCCAAAATCTACAGCTTCAAATAATGTGACAGAAGACAATTTGAACTAGTGACCTAGTTTTTCATCACTGTACCACAAACCTATTATCAGTCATTTATCGAAAGACTTCGCATTTTCATGATTTTTTTACTGTTTTGTTTATCTGAAAATTTAGAAAGCAGATTTGACCAATGTTCAAAATAGCTTCAAAAATGTAGCATATACGTCAAATATTTGGCACTTTTATACTAGTCTAAAGATGAAGAAACAAAACCAAACATTTCGTGTTTTCATTTCATTTGAACTTTGGCTCACTTGTGACCTCTTGCAGTTTTACAAAGTTTTCAATTGGTATGAGATTATGACCTAGTCCATACACTATGTCTCTCCAATACACAAGTATTGTCACAATTGTTGGATTTTATTAGCCTGAGCATTTTACACTAATGTGAGCTAATTATGGCTACTGTTTGTTGATTTTCTATTTCTTAGACCCACGGCAAATAAGAAAAAAAAATCAATTGAAATTTGAAGAGTAAAAAAAAATTTAAGACTGTAAATTCTATAGTCCCATCAAAATTTAGTGATGTTCAGTGCAGAGATTTCTCAACTGGAGCAACTTTAAACTGTCTTAAAACAAGAACAGAAAGTTTGTAGATGTTACTTTTTATTGAAAAACAAAGAAAAAATATTGTTACAGACCTGCTGTTTATCATAAATAAAATTGATATTTGATATATAAATGTGTTTTCAATACATGCCATATAATCATTGTAAAATAATTGTAAGAATA
Source organism: Ruditapes philippinarum (assembly GCF_026571515.1). Taxonomy (NCBI): domain Eukaryota; kingdom Metazoa; phylum Mollusca; class Bivalvia; order Venerida; family Veneridae; genus Ruditapes; species Ruditapes philippinarum. The sequence goes on along the minus strand of NW_026856679.1, from coordinate 66,790 downwards.
AAATGCAAACATTTTTTAATAAATGCTTCATAAAGAAAAATCATTGGGATCTCTTTCCATTATGAAAATGTCTGGAGTTTTGTGGTAAAATAAATCTCATATTGCTATTAATTAACATATTAACCTTATGGTACTAATTAAATGATTATAAAAAAAGTTAATTAATATCTGAAAATATATGGCAAGGAATGCTTCAATCAAAAAAATTTGATATTACAAAAAAAAATAATAAAAAAGATATGAAAATTCAACTATAGGATTAAATATTTCATAGACTGTAACCAGGTAATGGTATTAAATTTTACTTCAATAAAGTTCATAATTTTTTACAAAATATGAATGCACAATAATTTCACTTATATCGAAAAATATGATTGTTCATTGACATTTCAGTATTAATTTGCAATGTTTCAACATTTAAACTTAAATGGCTTTATTGTAAATGTGTTGTAATAGGGAAAACATAGTACAAGAAATGCTTCATAAAAAGTAAAATATGATAAACTAAGTAAACTATTATAAAAAAGAAAAAAAGAATTTATTATGCTTGAATGGATAAGTTTGCCAAGTTACAAATGACTTTATTTGTCTATTTGTCTTTATTTAACTTCAAAATAAGACATATCAATGTCAAAAAAAAGAATTTTTGATTAACATGCCACTTTGATAAGAATCGTAAAGTCAGACAAGTATTTGAATGAAATATTTTAACAGTTTTTATAAATAAACACACAATAAAAACCCAACCAAAAAAAAACTTTTAATAATAATAAAAAAAAAAAGAGTATCTTAATATAATCAAAGATTGGGTCTAGGCCAGCCTTACTGTGCCAAAATGATTTTTGTGTGGCTTTTGTCCTATTGAAATGGTTTCCTATTTTTTAATATTGAATAATTCTTTATCAAAAGTGAGTACTTTTTATTAGTTATTTTAGGAAATAAACTTTACCAAATGATTAACTACCAAACTATAAGAGGGTCTCAATGTACAGAAGTGGAGATAAAAAAAAACACTTCCAGAGATACTGATTTGTGGGTCATAAAACAATATATAATTATGTTATATTACTACAATTAAGGTGTCTGTAGATGTCATTTAAAATTAGGAGTGTAATGGTTAGCAAAAATGCTGACCATTTAAACAGCCACTGAATAACTGTATTAAATGTTTTAACGACTGTACTAAAATAGTTCTTAGATTTTAAACATTAACTTTGATAAGAATAGCACATTTTGTCCCTATATTTTGCTATAATCCACAACAATTACAAAACATATCTGGTTATGGTGAAACTGTGGTCTGTTAGGATCTACTGTAAACAATAAGATAACATGCAATCAGAAAAATTCATTCAACAAATGTCATATCTTGTCATAAAGAAACAAAGGGAATGTTAAAATCCAATCTAAAATTTCTTCAGCTGTTGGTCTTATACTAACCTCAGTTTTTGGTTATTTGATTCTCTACCCGGTTTTCAGTTAAAAACCGACAGAACCCGTTTAAATGGATAAGCCTGACACCCCTATTAAATGTTAAAGGAAAAGAAAACTTTATAAATCAGCTGTTTGATTACTCTTTCAATTGGAAACAGCTTAAAGTCGGTAGCTTCCAATAAGCTGAAATAAGCATGTTATTGGTTCACAGGCTTATTCTTTATTTAAATATAGTGTTAACAAAATAATTACATGTACATGATTAGTTAATTAGATATTAGATATTTAAGGAAAATAAAGAATCTAATTCTGTTATACATAATTAGTAGATTGAATTAATTAATCATGCATCAGGTGGTTGTTGTTGTATTACCAGCTAATATAAAAGTCAGGACCTAAGAATTGATATTGGAAATTAGATCTCTTAATTAAATGTAATTAATTGATCAATGGCCAAATCTCTTCTTTGATTAATCCATGGCCAATGAGTGACATGTGTACACATTATAAGTCTCATTGTAAATCTATAAGAGGAAATATATGGAAAAACAAGTCATCAAAAAAATAGACAAGATCTTGGAAAGAAAACTGTGTTGAACAAAATCAATTGTTTTAAATATAATTGCAAGCACATGTTCTTTCAATGAAGATTGTTACACATGGTATTGTGATTCATTGCTGTAGTTGTTTTCATCATTATACATATCATTATTAGATCTTGATACGTCTTTCAAACTTAAAGTCCATAATTTTATATAATTTTAGTAAAAGGTGTACCTAACAATATGTGGCAGTTTTATTTTTTATAAAAACTTCTAATATCTTAACTTTACAATAAGTCATGACTAAGGGGTTTAATCAAACAAATAACAAAAAATACAATTACAGTGTTAACAATAGCAAATATATATAAAAAAAATAATTTGATTAGCTTTAACAAAATGATTGTCTATGTTGCATAGTTTCTTCTCTCTGTCTGATCCTTGAGCTGCCTTTACTTTATGAAGATATTCTCTTTTAGTCTTGCTATTTTCAAAGTTTGTATTATCAGATATAATTATGCTTCAGTTATATTTGTTCGATTTCTGTTTAAAAACATCTCTCTGGTTGAAAGCCTCCTCCTTTATTTTTCCCGATGCTAAAAATAGAAAAAAATGAAATAATTTTATATAAGCCAGATAAATCTGTAGCTCTAATTACATGTATAAAGCAGAAGAAAAATAATATGAGAATATAAAATATATATCATACACAGCATGCTTAGTATGAGTTGGGCTTAGTACATGTATATGAGTTGGTCCATGCAGTTTTGAATTTAAAACTTTAGCCTTTACCCTGCTAGGTTAGAAAGTGAAATATTAAGTTTTTCATTCATTATCATATATGAATCGGTGTAAACAGATAAATTAGGCATCTTAAAATGCATTTCGGCGCATGAAAAGGCAAGATTTTAGCATTTATCACTTTTTTTAGTCTCGTTGTCTCACTCATATTATAATACTGTAGGCTGACCAATTTTAAATTTTCATCTTGATATCCCAAAAATTGATAATGAACAGTTCCAAAAATGGAAGCTGGATCAGTTCATTTATGAAATTCAGCAGGTAAAGGGTTTTCAGCATGAGAATACGAGCATACAGTCAATATTGGTAGCATAAGCCAAGTAATTATTGCTGCCTAGACATTGTAATTGTTTAATACGAGTCATCAAAAGAACTACATGTAAAGGCATTCCAACAATATATCTTTATCTTTAATATTTTGAATATTACATGCATATATAATGTTCTGTTTCGAAAAATTGTAAGTCCATTAATTTTTTTCCATTTCTAAAATAAGTCCCCTTCCAATTAAGTTATGAATGGCAATATCAATCTTGATACAAATTTTACAATGATAAAAATACAATGTAAATATCAAAATTAAAATTGTTCATTTCATTAAAATACATACACACACATAAGCAATATAGAAATGCAGTCTAATTCAGGTGGCAGAGTCCTATCTAACAACATGCATTGTCATTGCAAGTTTATATGATTAAACTTGTATCATTTTTTGTGAGCACAGGAAGTAGATGCACTTACACACAGTGTCATTATCATGCTTTCTGTAATACAGTGTGACATATCCCAATATGATATACAGCAATGATTAAATAAATATTTCTGACAACACCAGAGAGAGAAAGAAAGATAGGGAACCAAGAATGAATCAGAGAATAAAGAAAAAATTCTGAAATCAAAACATTAATTTTTTTGAATCTTCTAAAATTTCTTAAAATAACTTATAAGATTTATTTATTAGTAAAAGTTCTTGTACATATATTTACAGAAAAATTGAAAATCTATTCATAGAAACTGATAACTTATCTTAAAACTTTTTATTTTTCAAAAATATGTTTTGAATATGCATGTTAAAGGCACATTAATGCCTCCGAAATGGACATTTTTCACCTTCATTAGCAATGGCAGACATAGGTGTCATAATGATTAAATAACTTTTTTTTAAAGCATTTGGATGCTGATCACCAGCAGAGGGCTGAATGTGAAATAATTTGTCACCAAAGTAGCCAAATGTAAACAAAGTCGTATTTTGACTTCCAGACAAATCACATAATCACTATAACTGTACTTAATGCCAAAAAGCAACAGAAGCAAAGATAGTACAGGTAATTGGCCAGTAAGTAACTTTTAAAAAACTAAAGCAGGACACAAATAATTAAGCAGCTTTTGAGAAAATAAAGCACTTCTTAGACATAATGGGCCTTTAAATGAATGTAAATTTTTCTTTGATTCCATTCAGCTAAGAAGGTATTATTTCTTGCTGAACAAAAACCATATTATAGTGGACCAGAAAGCTATATAAATGGCAAATCAATTTCCTTATACGGGACAACATAATAAAAAAGTCTTAAAATGAACGCATTGGAAATCCATACCCCATACCGGTAATTTCTTTCTGGAACATGGAAGCATGTCAGTCAATACAATGTGAATTAACTAAATTAATTATTTACAATGAAAGGTGTATGAATGCAGCACTGAGGTTATAAAATTTATTAATTAATACCTGTCCTGCTCAGGAAATACTAGTATTGGTAAAGGCATGATTTTCAAAGATAAATACAGATATAAATTGGTATGCTAGTTAGAATGACTTGGGGATGTCATGAAAGATTTTTAAGCTTAACCCATTACTTCATGAGCATTTTGTGAAAAATGGCTGTTTTCACTGAAAAGTATCCTGTTACAAGTTCCAAGTTGCTATGAAACTGTAAAATAAAGGCTTCAATAATGTTCAAACTTGGCAGGCAAGCACTAAAGCTAAACATCCATGTATTTCAAAGCAATGTATAATTAGAATATATTAAAACTTATTTACATTTTACCCTGATTTACTTTTATATAAAAATATAAAGTCATTTTTTTTAAACAGAACTTTATACATTTATGTACTTGATGAAAATTTCTTTGTAAGACAAAAATGCAAATATCAAACACTGTGAATGTCCAAAATATTAAAAAATATTCTGTTTTTACTTGACTTAAAGGATTTAGAGATCAAATCACTGAAAATTGGGCAATGAAAAGAAGATATTTATGAAGATCTTAAGGACATGTTTGTTATGTTTATAATTCAGGCAGTGTCTTTATTGTCTATGGGTGTAAGTAAATAAAATTTAAAAGGAGAGATATATATATATATTCTATACAAACAGAGAGTTTTTTAAGTGTAAGATTCATATCTAAAGATCGATGATAGAGTTATTGATAAGGTAAAAAAAGTGTATTGATATTACCTCATGCAGACCAACTTATTGCTGAAATATTACAGAAAAAAAACACAATATACAGATCTGTATTTGAGCCGTGACACGACAAAACCAACATAATGGGTTTGCGACCAGCATGGATCTGCGCAGTCTGATCAGGATCCATGCTGTTCGCTTTCAGTTTCTCTACTTGTAATAGTGTTGGTAAGCGAACAGCATGGATCCTGATCAGACTGCGCGGATCCGTAGGCTGGTCTGGATCCATGCTGGTCGCAAACCCATTATGTTGGTTTTGTCGTGACACGGCTCATTTAATGGAAATCAATTTAGCCCATAAACCAAGTAATAGGATCAGAAATATACATTAATAATGATATGAAATGTTACATAAATGTAATACAAAATTTAATGCAATATTATATAAATGTATTACAAAAATTTAAGTTTGAGAAAACTGATTTCAAAAGAAAGGAAAAAGCAATCACCAGTGACTGACGATGAAAATAATGTTTTTCAAAGTGGAAGCAGACCATAAAATTAAAGTTAACACAGATAATCATAATGAGTTGATATAACAAGTATGATCAAATCCAAGCTTTTTGATGGTTAAAAAATTATACTTTGATGTTTAATAAAGACATTTCCTACAGTTTCTATAACTTTTACAAAGACAGAGGAGGAAAATCTGGTAAACAGATATTTTCAGGAACTTTGCATGAGAATCATAATTGAAACAAATAATACGAAAATATAAGAAAAAATATTGGGGGTCACCATCCTATCTTAAAGGATTTTTGAGCTAAAACCTCTCCATGTAGTTCCTGTCTTGCCCCTTTTTAAATAATATGTACAAGAGCCATGTCAACATGGCCATTCCCCGCCGAATGTGTTTGCTCATTCGAAGAATGTATATGTAGTAGAGCAGAATAATTCAATTTTAAGAGGTCTTTTGGTAATGAAAACTGATTTGAAACTTATGTGAATACTGATGGCTGAAAATAACAAAGGGCAATAACTGAAAAATAATGCAGGGTAGGTTATCATTCTTGAGTGCTGCACCCTCCTCAGTAAAATCTATCCACCTATGAAGTTTCAAGTTGATACCTCAAATACTTTTTCAGATAAGCTCTGAACAAAATAGTCTGAAAAAGAACAAAGGGCAATAACTCAAAGACTATATAGGGAAGAGTTATCATTTTTGCTTCATGATGACAACTCATACACTTTTGAGTTATGCTACACGTGGGTGAAAAATTAAGTATGAAAACTAACATAGGGCAATAACTCAAAAATTATGCAGGGTAGAGTTATCATTCTTGTGCACTGCACTCCTCCTCAATGAGATCTATGCACCTATGAAGTTTTAAGTTGATACCTCAAACACTTTTTGAGATATGCTCCGGACAAAAATATCGGACGGAAAGACGGACGGATGGATGAATGGATGGACGGACAGAAGGATGGATGGAGACTATTTCTATATCCCCCACCGCCTTTCAGCGGGGGATAAAAATAATTTGCCCTACTCATGAAAGTGACATGAGGAAAGGAATCTGAATTATTCAGACATGCAAGTCCTTTCAGGCTATAAAATTTTCTGGTCACTCACTATTTAGTAATATAATATTATGCTAACAAATTTAAAATGTCACCCTCTGTAAGGTAAGTTACAAGATTTAAACCAACTCATGATATATTACTTAAGAATAATAGTGGGGCGGGAACTAGGAAAATACTGCAAATGGTGATACAAGCATGAAACTTTCAGGATATTATTTCTAAACCATCAATTATAAAGTGGGCCCAAAAATATCACCATACCTTAAAGATGGCTCATTTTCATTGTAAGTAACTTTTGGCCAACTTTTGAGAAAACTGCTGACCTTACAACACAAAAAAACAATATTAATTATCAACAGAATTAAAGACTAAAATTGTGGTGGAACAAAGTTTCTCATGATAAGTTGAAAAGAGATTGTCAATAGTGCAAGAAAGACAATAGGTTTACAATATCTTGATACTCATTATACAAGATATGTGCACTACACACATTACATAATATACTAACAGAAATAACACATTAAAGTTTCAGTTTCACGGGTCATTATTTGTTACCAATCAATTCTCTCAAATTGGATTTAACGATTTTCCTGTAAGCATGTAATGTGATTCAAGTGTTTTGTATTTGTATAATTGAACCTATTTATTTCTAAACTTATTCAGGCATACCGTATTCAATTGATTTATACATATATATCATACAGGTCTATAGACTTGAACACTTCAATGATAAATCCTGATGTTAAATCCTATATTATAGATGTCCTATAAATGAGCCGCGTCATGACAAAACCAATGTAATGAAATATGCGACCAGCATGGATCCAGACCAGTCTGCGCATCTGCGCAGTCTGATCAGGATCCATGCTGTTCATTTACCAACCCTATAACAAGTACAGAAACTGATAGCGAACAGCATGGATCCTGATCAGACTGCGTGGATGCACAGGCTGGTCTGGATCCATGCTAGTCGCAAACGCACTATGTTGGTTTTGTTATGACGCGGCTCATTAATGTTTGTAACTTAAAATACCCAGGTATGATGTTTTTAATTTTAGTTATATAATTATGAATATTAAATATGTTTCTGGTTGAATGCTTGTATTGTCATCCTGGACAAAAAGTCTTAAAGAAACTCTCGCCCCCTTAAGTCAGTTACAAATGTACCTTACAAATATTTCGTGATACATGTGTATTATATTTGTTAATTTGTTTTTCTGGGTTTTTTTTATGCCAATTTTAACACATCCACAGCCAATCAGTGGTCTACATGGTCAGTTTTTAAGCTTTTTATGCTAGTAGGTAAAACAAATCACTGAATCATTTATTGCAAGTCATAACATAATTCAATTTGCATGGTTTTTTGCGAACTCAAAGACCTTTTACTATATTAATTCCGTCCACAGTATCATTTATTGCAAGCGTGTTTAATTCAACTTGTTTCATTTCTTCTGGGCATAGGAAGTAGATATGTTTATCCACTGAACTTGATTTCCAATTCAACTAAAAATATCAAACATGTGTTAAGTGTTATCTCTCTTAAAGAAACAATCTTAAGATTGAATGAATCTAGATAAAAGTTAAACCTGCTGGTAATCAGCTGGGACAGGGCAAGCACTTTCAAACATGTCATGTATTCATTCTCATGCATGAAGCAGTTTTTGCTAATCAATAGGTAAACAAATCAATTTGCCATAAATAATGAAAAGTACCAGGGAATGTGAAACCTGGGGAAATGGAGGAGATAACAGCCATGTTACATTTTAAAGAACAATAAAACAAATTATTTGTTTTTTGTGCTATACTGTGTACATAAATGTAAAAAAAACATTCAATGTTAAGATTAACTATGTATGTTTTACATGATTCCTTTGCAGACACATAACCTAGCTAGCTATTCAATATCAGCTGTTATTTGTGCAATGCAAAAGTAAGCAGCCTATCATCACTGTATGTGCTTGGCCCTTAATTTGTGATACTGGCCTGTCAAGTCACAACACTAATGAATTTGGTTCTTTTCTTGCTATATTGGCCTGTCATCACCTTGTTAGTTTGTGATATTGACCAGTTGTCACTGTAATATCCTGTGATATTGGCCTGTCATCACTGTAAAAAGTGCAGTTTCAAATTTTAGTGTTTTTGGCAATGAAAAGTAAGGCCTATCATCAAAATGTATTGGGTTTCCCTTAATTTGGTTTATATGGCCTGTCATCACAAATTGAATTTGGTTCTTTTTGTAAATTGGCCCGTCATCACCTTTTTAGTTTGTATATTGCGTTTCACTGTAAATTGTGAATTGGCCCGTCATCACTGTAAGATTTTTGAAATTCCGTTTCACTGTTTTAAATGTGATTGCCTTTTTTACGTTGTTTGATATTGGGTACATCACTGAAAAGTTTGTGTTTTGGCCCGTTGTCTCTGCAATAGCTCATGATATTGGCCTGTTATCACTGTAAGAAAGTGTGATATTTGCCAGCTGTCACTGTCAGAGTTTGTGAAATTGGCCTGTCATCACTGTTAGAGTTTGTGATATTAGCCTGTCATCACTGTAAGAGAGTTTGTGATATTTGTCAGTTGTCACTGTCATAGCTTGTGAAATTGGCCTGTCATCATTGTAAGAGTTTTGCGATATTGGTCTGTCATCATTGTAAGAGTTTGTGATATTAGCCTGTCATCACTGTAAGAGTTTGTGTATTTAGCTGTCATCACTGTAAGAGTTTGTGATATTTGTCAGTTGTCACTGTCATAGCTTGTGAAATTGGAAATTGGCCTGTCTCATTGTAAGAGTTGCGATATTGGCCTGTCATCATTGTAAGAGTTTGTGATATTTAGCCTGTCATCACTGTTAGAGTTTGTGAATATTAGCCTGTCATCACTGTAAGAGTTTGTGATATTAGCCTGTCATCACTGTAAGAGTTTGTGATATTAGCCTGTCATCACTGTAAGAGTTTGTGATATTTGTCAGTTGTCACTGTCATAGCTTGTGATATTGGCCTGTCATCATTGTAAGAGTTTGCGATATTGGCCTGTCATCATTGTAAGAGTTTGTGATATTAGCCTGTCATCACTGTAAGAGTTTGTGATATTAGCCTGTCATCACTGTAAGAGTTTGTGATATTTGTCAGTTGTCACTGTCATAGCTTGTGATATTGGCCTGTCATCATTGTAAGAGTTTGTGATATTTGCCTGTCATCACTGTAAGAGTTTGTGATATTAGCCTGACATCACTGTAAGAGTTTGTGATATTTGTCAGTGTCATACCTTGTGATATTGACTTGTCATCTTTGTGAGAGTTTGTGATATTGGCCAGTTGTCACTGTGAGAGTTTGTGAAATTGGCCAGTTGTCACTGTTATAGTTGAGATATTGGCTTGTCATCAGCTTGTCTTGATACTTGTGATATTGGCCTGTTAAATAGCATTGAGCATAGTGCTATAGTTGTAACATTGGATGATCATCACAGTATTTAATTATTAAAGGTCCCACATTTTAAACCAAACAGTCAGTCCTGTCTAACTGTTTTAATGGCAGTATGAAATGCATGGGGCTTAGAACCTTAGGCATATAATTTCAAAACCAACTTTGGAATTCCATTTAAAGTACAAATTTAATGCTTTAAATACTGGTAATTAGATTCTCAGTGTTTTTGATGATTTATACGATATATAAAGATTATCAGCACTGGTATAGACATCAGGTATATTTGTTTTGTTTAAAGTAAATGTATACCAGTATTTCGCTAAAACAACTTTAACAAATTTTTGATACTCAGGGGCATTATAAATGTATAAAACTAATATTTTTGTTTCAATGTCCTCATGCAGTTAAATCAGTTATTTATTTATTTACATTCCAAATTACAAGTGTTTACAAGTGACACAGTAAACAAAATCTAGATAATGGAAGTGGCCTTAATATTTCAAAATTTAAAAGGACACACTATTAATTTTTTCAAAAAATCTATATATAGCAATGCTCATGAAAAAAAAAAAACAACCTAGATCTAGTTTAGTTTTCAAGAAATACATAAATAATAATCACATGATTTTAATCTTTCTTTACTTTTGTCTAAATGTCAGTATGAGATTCAATTTTCAAAAAAAATAAAAATAAATAAAAATACATGCCAAACTGAAGTTTTTAAAGCTACTTGTTCAAAGATAGAGTTAACTTTATAATATGACAATAATGAAAATTTTCTGATGTATTTGGTTTTTGGATGACAGTTACAAAAACTCAGTTGAATTACAAATGAATGATAGTGACCTCTGATGACCTTGAATGCTTTATTTCAGGTAAGGATATGTATATATATACTCCAGTGCAGATGCATCTCAGTGCATTACTTCTTGCACAAGATATTTGAACCAATATATTATGACCTTAGATGTTTCTCACAGACATTTGATTAGTTTGTCTTCCTAATAAAGTTTAAATTATCATAAAATTATCTCCCATAGATCATCAAAAACAAAATTACTATCCAGCACCATTTTATTAATATGTATGTGATATACAATAAATAGTAAATGGGTGCTGGATAGTAATTTGGTTCTTATTTATATATGATGATCAACAGAAGATGTTTTTATGATAATTTTATGATAATTTTACCATTATTGTCAAGATAAATTAGCTGAATGTCTGTAATTACTTGAGCTATTTATGTAGGTACATGAGTGACACCTGCAAGTGCAATATCTCAGATTCATGCAGGTACAACCTCAATAATGCCTCAAAATGACCTTTGATGTTTCTCACAGCATTAATTAATGGACGTTTTTATATATATTATGTCTACAAAGGTAACCTCAGATACATGCATTTTTTTCACAGAACTGTATACTGTTTACTGCATTCTGAACAAAACATTTTCAGGAAATGATTTACTCCATAAGTAACTTAAAGGTTTTCCATTACCTCAAAAACATTTGCATAAGCTAGGCATTGTTCAAAAAAAAATTATTTTTTTTTTAAAGTGCAAAATTAGTAAGACTTTTATCTCAGAAATGTGACAAAACAGCTTTAACTTTAAAAAAAAGTTTGCTATTAAGAAACGCAAGTAAATAAGGAAGTACATTTTGTAAACTTATGCATTCATATAACAATTATAATTATTACAAAAGCGTTTTTTTTTTTACTTCATTGTAGGGTGTCTCTTAATATCAGATCAAAAGAAATTTGATCCTGTATTTTCAATAAATGCAAAAATCCAAAACAGGCACAGGTTTTTGTGTATGAATTCCTATCTCAAATTCTTCAAATTTTCACATTTTAAGAAGTTTAACAGCAACAGAAAAATTATTACACCTAAACACAAGTTGTCTGAAAATCAAAGTTAGCTTGCTTCTTTTGGGTAAAATAATATTTCAAGACATCAAAAACATCTACAACATGCATTTAACTTCTTTGCTTCAAGAAAAGCATAATACATGCAAGGTTTGGTATACAGTGCACACATTTCAGCAATCATCTGATAACATGAAAAAATTGATATAGAATGAACAAACCACAGTTAAACCACACTCAAATAGGTGGACAAACCCCACTAATTTAATAGGTGGACAAAACCACGCAACTTAATTTATGATGGACAACATGTTTATAACATGCACAATAGTAATAATTTTGTGCACAAATTTGTTAACCATTCATGCACAATTTTGTTATACACTCATGCACAAATTTCTAATACACTCATGCACAAATTTGTGATACAGTCATGCACAATATTTAGATACACATTCCTACTACAGTCATGCATCATTTTTGTATATAAACAAGCACAATATATAGATGACTACTATATTCATGAACAGCTACCAGTACTAAGATATTCTAGCTTACTGTATAAGTCATGTGATTATTTTAATCCTCTGCTATTGACTGAAGCTGAAACAATTATTTTAACATTTAAATCATACATCTTACTGTTTACAGGATATCATTTTTTTGTTTTTTACCTCTTTACCTTTCATGACATGGCAAAAAATGTTTGTTTGCAATTTAAGAGTCTTTTTTTCTTTTTCAAGCCTTAATTGGTTAACTGGTAAGGTAATTAAGGGGTGCCTCTCCTTCAAACTGGGCTATATAAAAAGTCCATGAATCAAATTTTTATCAACTCCTTGATGTTTCTTATCACCATAAATTCTAGCCATAAATTCAGTGTGAAAAAAAATTTAAAAAATACAAACACATGAAATTTATCATTTTTGCCTCTGAAGCTCTGCTATTATTTACTGGGTAATACATTCTAAGAATGCTACACTGAATGCCAACAGACCTGTCAGTTAGTAGCTTTGAATCAAGGTAAATTAAAAAAAAAACCCTGTGTACAATTATACCATAAAATTAAAATCAAACATTCTTAGACAAGTCATGCCATTTCAAGTACATGTAGTTAGCATAATCATTAGACACACTTGATATAGCTCATGCATAATTTGAAGCAATCTATAAAAATTGTGCATATAAACAAATATGGTCTGAGTAATATTGTTCATTCATTAAATCAACTCAACCAGTACATGCACATGTATAATTTAAATCTAGGCATTGATACAGGAAAATTTGATGTAGGCTTATCTAAATGACTTTCAAAGAACCTGATGGAGGTATGTATATACCTTAACTGGTAGTTTTATAAATATAAGTAACAAAATGTGTCTTTGGGTGTATCTTGTTAAACCCACTCCTCCCCATTTTTTTACTTATCTAATTTAAGGTCACTTTTGATCTCATAACAAGACAATTTTTTACAAGAGTTTGCCACAGATAATACCTATGGCTAGAGATGGGCTTAAACCAAGTACCTTGGGCATGTAACGATAACAAACCATAGCACTTGACTTCTAAATAATTTCTCTTAAAATAGCTTAACATAAAAAAATGTCTTGTTTTTCCTTTTAAAAGTTTCATTTTTTCCAGGTCATGCCATGAATTTTTCAAAAAATTTGAAAACTATTTTTAAAAAACTGCATAACCTTTTATCACAAACATAAAGACAGTCCATGACACTGCAATAAAATCATATGATATATTACAAGTTGAACTTAACTGTTTATTACACGATTATATGATAGGTGTATTATGTATATGATTATTTATCATTATGTGATAGTTATATATAAATACACTTCAATCTGTGTTATAAAGTATACCTTTAAACTTCAAATGGGAATATAGATTACTGGTTATGAAAATACAATTAAATATGCATTATGTAAGGAAAACATGCCTTTACTGAACTTTAAAAGGGCACTGGGACTTTGATCCTTATCAGTTTAAAATCTGTATCATTCAAATTTAAGACAATTGTATTTCATATCAACCTAAAGTCTGAAAATTATACAGTTAAAATAACCATTCCATGCTATGTTTAAATAATTAAATAAATGTTGATGCTAATTTAGATTTAATGTTACTACAAAATAATACAGTTACTTGCTAAGGATGATAATAAATACTAAAATATACTAAAATTAATATTTACCACCAAACATTAATTTTGAATGCTATTTTACTGATAAAATAATTGCTATTGCTAGAATTACTACTAAAGACATTTTTATTGCCATTTTCAGCTTTTTCTTGTTATTTCTTTATGACAGAAACGCATGTTTCTACCAATTTAACACAGTATGATCACTTCATGCAAACATTGTTTATAGTGTCTTATAGTTTTATACTGACCTTGGGGAATCCAGGAGATGGTTCCCTCTTTTCTCGTTGCCTAGCAACCTTCTCCTTCATCTTGGTCAGCTGTCTCTCTTTCTCATCCTGTAAAGGGACATCATCATACAATATTTGTATAATATATGATAATAAAATGTATTATATGTCAAATTTAAAGAAAATAAGATGGTTATAAGATGCAAACATAAGATTTATTTGGTAATAAGATGCAAACATATGATTTGATTTGGTTATAGGATGTAAATATTGGATATTATTTGGTTATAGGGTGTAAATTTATTATATTATTTGGTTATAGGGTTTAAATATAGGATATTATTTGGTTATAGGATGTAAATATAGGATATTATTTGGTTATAGGATGTAAATATAGGATATTATTTGGTTATAGGATGTAAATATAGGATATTATTTGGTTATAGGGTTTAAATATAGGATATTATTTGGTTATAGGATGTAAATATAGGATATTATTTGGTTATAGGGTTTAAATATAGGATATTATTTGGTTATAGGATGTAAATATAGGATATTATTTGGTTATAGGATGTAAATATAGGTTATTATTTGGTTATAGGATGTAAATATAGGATATTATTTGGTTATAGGATGTAAATATAGGATATTATTTTGTTATAGGGTGTAAATATAGGGCTCATAAGCTTACATGTAGTATGGGGCATCACTAGGAAACATGATGTTAATATGGGACATAATATGGTTATAAGATATAAATATGGGACATAATATGGTTATACAATATAAATATGGGACATAATATGGTTATAAGATATAAATATGGGACATAATATGGTTATAAGATATAAATATGGGATATAATATGGTTATAAGATATAAATATGGGACATAATATGGTTATAAGATATAAATATGGGACATAATATGGTTATAAGATATAAATATGGGACATAATATGGTTATAAGTTATAAATATGGGACATAATATGGTTATAAGATATAAATATGGGACATAATATGGTTATAAGATGTAAATATGGGACATAATATGGTTATAAGATGTAAATATGGGACATAATATGGTTATAAGATGTAAATATGGGATATTATAAGGCAACTTAATGAATATATTGGACATAATATTGCAATGTGATGTATATACTGAACATTGTAAGGTAATATGATGTACATATTAGAGATAAAAATCAAATTATGTATATATTAGACTTTACAAGGTAACATATGAATATATAGGACATTATAAAGATTTGGAATCAATTGACAATTAAGGCCTCTTTTGGATGTTTATATAGAATGCTTAAATGCACAAAGGTATCATCATCATTCCATCAAATGACACAATCATTTCAAATCATTAGACAACATAAGCTGTACAAACTAGAACTGCCACTGTCATGGCGTGAATACCCCCGCATACCACTTTGTCAGAATCAACAGTGGCCATTTAGAGCTCAAGGACAATGTCCCTGCCAAATCTGAGGTTACTTAGCCAGTGCTATGTATTCTACATGCTTCAAATGTGAAAATGTCAAAATCAATAAACTGCGGACAGGCATTCTTAAGCAATTGAGGGGAAAAGCTTTTTTTAGTCGACCTTTGACCCAGTGACCCTCAAAATCAATAGGGGTCACCTTATAGTCATGATCAACCTCCATGCCAAATATGAAGACTGTGGGTCAAAGGAATATTAAGTTAATGGGTGGACAATCTTTTTGAAGTCAAAGTCCATGTGACCTTGATCTTTGACCCAGTGACCTTAAAATAAATAGGGGTCACCTACTAATCATGACTAACCTCCATGCCAAATATGAAGACTGTGGGTCAAAGGAATCTTAAGTTATTGAGCGGACAAGCTTTTTTAGTCAAGGCCCCTGTGACCTTGACCTTTAACCCAGTGTAATAAAAATAAATAGGGGTCATCTACTTATCATGACTAACCTCCATGCCAAATATAAAGACTGTGGGTCAAAGGTTTCTTAAGTTATGGGCCAACAATCTATTTGAAATCAAAGCCCCTGTGACCTTGACCTTTGACCCAGTGACCTCAAAATAAATAGGGGTCATCTACTAATCATGACTAACCTCCATGCCAAATATGAAGACTGTGGGTCAAAGAATCTTAAGTTATTGGGCAGACAAGCTTTTTATAGTCAAGGCCCCTGTGACCTTGACCTTTAACCCAGTCAACTTAGAATCAATAGGGGTTATCTACTAATCATGACTAACCTCCATGCCAAATATGAAGACTGTGGAGCAAAGGTTTCTCAAGTTGTTGGGCGGACAAACTTTTTAAAGTCAAAGTCCCTGTGACCTTGACCTTTGACCTGGTGACCTCAAAATCAATAGGGGTCATCTACTAATCATGACTAACCTCCATGCAAAATATGAAGACTGTGGGTCCAAGGAATCTTAAGTTATTGGGCGGTCAAGCTTTTTGAAGTCAAGGCCCCTGTGACCTTGACCTTTGACCTGGTGACCTCAAAATCAATAGGGGTCATCTACCCCTCATGACTAACCTCCATGCCAAATATGTATACCCCCCTTACAACTTTGTTGTGCGGGGGTATAAAAATAAAACTACCGGTAACCATAAACCTGGTCTTACTACAATATGATTTACTATCTAAAACAATACAAGCTTGAAAAATAACGCACTAACATAGTTTTTCCAACAAATGACCTTGAAAAAAAAGATAATTAATTCAATAACATTTAAGACATGGAAGATATTGTTAATTATGATTCATATTTGACAGATAGCAACTAAAAGAGATATCTACAACTAGCTGAAATTTAAATTGGATGACTACTTTTTCTAATAAAAACATCATATGATCATGTCTTAACATCCAAATTCAGGTAGAATCACAGCAGAGTCATTAATTCTTCATGGTTGAGTAAAACTACTGGTCAAAACATGCTAATGTAGGTTGATTCTCAAGGGTATAACAGTACTTTTCAAAGTTGACACATATATACACTACACACTAAGCATTTACAAATCAGTAACTGTACCTCATAAATTTTTTTACAATTGTGACAAAATTTTTTTTTTTTTCCTTTTATCATCCAAGTTAAGTGAAAACTATTTTCTTATCACTGACAATTTCGCCACAATTTTTCACACTAAATCTGAACAGCTTTTGCCATGATACGTCAGATCATATCGTCACCCGAGTGCAGTTACGGGCTAGCGCCTATAAAATTATTTGAGGAGTTACCCGTTTCTGCACTAAGGTGATAAAATTATTATGTAGATGTATAATGAAAACAAGCAGGTCCAAAGAAAAACCAATCAATGTAGCAAACTACCACACTGACTTCTAATAAAACTAATTTATGTGGCAAACAATCACACTGTAACTTCTAATTAAACCAATCTTTGAGGCAAACAATCACACTGTAACTTCTAATTAAACCAATCTTTGAGGCAAACAATCACACTGTAACTTCTAATTAAACCAATCTTTGAGGCAAACAATCACACTGTGACTTCTAATTAAACCAATCTATGTGGCAAACAATCACACTGTAACTTCTAATTAAACCAATCTATGTGACAAACAATCACACTGTGACTTCTAATCAGACCAATCTATGTGGCAAACAATCACACTGTAACTTCTAATTAAACCAATCTTTGAGGCAAACAATCACACTGTGACTTCTTATCAGACCAATCTATGTGGCAAACTATCACACTGTGACTTCTAATCAGACCAATCTATGTGGCAAACAATCACACTGTGACTTCTAATCAGACCAATCTATGTGGCAAACTATCACACTGTGACTTCTTATCAGACCAATCTATGTGGCAAACAATCACACTGTAACTTCTAATCAAACCAATCAATGTGGCAAACAATCACACTGTAACTTCTAATTAAACCAATCTATGTGGCAAACAATCACACTGTGACTTTCAATCAGACCAATCTTTGAGGCAAACAATCACACTGCGTGACTTCTAATCGGACCAATCTATGTGGTAAACAATCACACTGTGACTTCTTATCAGACCAATCTATGTGGCAAACTATCACACTGTGACTTCTTATCAGACCAATCCATGTGGCAAACAATCACACTGTGACTTCTTATCAGACCAATCTATGTGGCAAACAATCACACTGTGACTTCTTATCAGACCAATCTATGTGGCAAACAATCACACTGTGACTTCGAATCAAACCAATCTATGTGGTAAACAATCACACTGTGACTTCTTATTTGGACCAATTTATGTGGCAAACAATCACACTGTGACTTCTAACCAGACCAATCTATGTGGCAAACAATCATACTGTGACTTCTAACCAGAACCAATCTATGTGGCAAACAATAATACTGTGACTTCTACCAGACCAATCTATGTGGCAAACAATCACACTCTGACTTCTTATCAGACCAATCTATGTGGCAAATAATCACACTCTGACTTCTTAGCAGACCAATCTATGTGGCAAACAATCACACTCTGACTTCTTATCAGACCAATCTATGTGGCAAACAATCACACTGTGACTTCTAATTGGACCAATCTATGAGGCAAACAATCATACTGTGACTTCTTATCAGACCAATCTATGTGGCAAACAATCACACTCTGACTTCTAATCGGACCAATCTATGTGGCAAACTATCACACTGTGACTTCTAATCAGTCCAATCTATGTGGCAAACAATCACACTGTGACTTCTTATCAGACCAGTCAATGTGGCAAACAATCACACTGTGACTTCTTATCAGACCAATCTATGTGGCAAACAATCACACTGTAACTTCTAATTTGACCAATCTATGTAGCAAACTATCACACTGTGACTTCCAATTGGACCAATCTATGTGGCAAACAATCACACTGTAACTTCTAATTTGACCAATCTATGAAGCAAACTATCACACTGTGACTTCCAATTGGACCAATCTATGTGGCAAACAATCACAATGACTTCTAATCGGATCAATCTATGAGGCAAACAATCACACTGCTACTTCTAATCGGATCGATCTATGAGACAAACAATCACACTCTGACTTCTAACCAGACTAATCCATGTGGCAAACAATCACACTGTGACTTCCTATCAGACCAATCTATGTGGCAAACAATCACACTGTAACTTCTAATCAAACCAATCCATGTGGCAAACTATCAAACTCTGACTTCTTATCAGACTAATCCATGTGGCAAACAATCACACTGTGACTTCTAATCGGTCCAATCTATGTGGCAAACTATCACTCTCTTTCTTTTAATTGGACCAATCTATGTGGCAAACAGTCACACTGTGATTTCTTATCAGACCAATCTATGAGGCAAACTATCACACTGTGACTTCTAATCGGACCAATCTATGTGGCAAACAATCACACTGACTTCTAATTGAATCAATCTTTGTGGAAAACAATCACACTGTGACTTCTTATTAGACCAATCTATGAGGCAAACAATCACACTGGGAGTTCTTATCATCACACATGACAAGGTGTAATGAATGGGATTAAAATAAAGATAAAAATAAAAGAGGAACTACTGTAGATAATCAAAATCAAAGCAGGGAATGTTCATTGTTGAATATTGCTGCAATAAGGTTTCTACTGTGCATATTCTCATTTACCAAATCAAGTTTTACAAATGTCTCCTTTTGCGTTTTTTGTGATAAAAATGTGTTAAGATATATCATGCATAGTGAGTTAGTATTTGCATAGCAAAAGAAATAGCTTCACTATAAGAAACATTTCATTTAAATTTTAAAAAGGCAAAGAACTCCAAATATTCCTTTTTAATATAATGTACTTATTAATTTATGTTACACTATGAACCTGAGAGACAACATGCAAGCATAAAATTTCATATTTCTAAGTACATTTTTTGTAAATTTTTTCCAATAGACACTCTGATTTAAACAAATATCCTCCATAATTTTATCTTTATTAGCATGAATTTTCTTGTGTGTGTGTTTTTTTTGCCTTATCTCTTATAAGCTTGAAATTAATTAAATTTCAAAAAGTTTGAATAAAATATCCAGATAATATTGACCATTTTCAATAACAATGTCCTAAAACATTATCATCCAGATATTGACCTTTTTCGAAAACAGTGTCATCCGGATAATTGACCTTTTTCAAAAACAATGTCCTAAACTTTTATTAACCAGTATAACCCTTTTTAAAACCAGCATCCTAAAATTCTGGAAAAGCAATTTGACATACAAAAGCAACAAAGTTCTATAAATACCTGTTGTGATTTCATAAGAATGGTTTTCTGCCTATGCCCGAGACTGAGGACCTCTGCTGCCTCCTCCTTCTGTTTCCCCTGTCTCATCTCTAACCTTCTTCTTAACTGTAAGAACACAAAATATTATTTTCAATGAAGGGCAGTAACTCCTGTTTAAATGATACAATAAATTTAATGCATTTTGAAGGAAATCTGTTTGTTAACTGGTAGCCTTCTAAACTCTCAAGTTATTTCTACTTTGTTACAGTTTTTTTTTTTATCTTTTGAACGGGATTCAAGTAACATTAACATTGTAAATGCCATGCAGCAAGTTTTCAGCATTATATGTGGACTAAGACATGTAGGTTATTTAGATTTTTTGTTTGCTTTTATGTCACATCAACAAACTAAAGGTCTTAAACTTCCAGCTGTACAGGTGCAGAAATAACTCAGGTGCCACTCTGTGCATTATTTAAAGGATGAGCCGGCAGCTATGTAGAACCACCCATGTTCCATAAGCAAACCAGATAGCTCCTTCAAACGAAAAACTCCAGTCCCTGGCAGGATTCAAACCCACAGCAGTGATGGCCATGGACAAGCATCTAAGGTATGTAGAATCATTATAATGGACAGAACAGAGTACTTCGTTGGAAACACTAATATTACATTAGTAAGCTAGATTTTCTGATTTAAAGTGAAGGATTTCTATCACAAAGTATCTTTACATAATTCTGAGGCAGTAAGAAACACAGGAAATGGAAAACAGTTATAATACAAAGAAGTGGCCCCGTGGCCGAGTAGTTAACGCATCGGACTAATTAATCTAAGGATTGCTGACCGTGTGGGTTCAAACCCTGTCAGGGGCAAGCCGTTGTTTCCCTCAGCAAAAAACTTTACATTCATTGCTTAATACTGATTAGTTCCAGGAACGGATTTGAGAGTGTTTTAATAAGCTTTTAGCTTCGAACACAATCAAACTGAAATACATTTGTATAAACTAAACTAATACAAATAACCTATAAAGATTTACCATTTCTTCCTGCCTTTTTTGCTGAGCTGAGATTTTGTTCTGCAGATTTCTCTGTTGTTGGGTCATCTGTGCGAGGAATGCCTGTTTCTGGTCCTCAGTAATGTCTACATCAACAACCGTCTTCTCTCTACGCATTCCTCCAAATGGTGGCTAAATTACACAAACATTATTTATTCTGGGTAACTGATGAAAAACTATCTTATATACATATTACAACAAATAATTCAAAACCGATCAATGAGAGTAGATTTCTTAGATTAGTACCAGGACTCAAAATTCAGGACATCATCATAACAAAGAGAGAATCCTAATAGAAGTTATACTACAATTTTAAGGTCCAGTGTTTTCATTTAAAATCAATTGGTGGCCTTAAGTACACTTGAACTGGTTCTTCACACTCTGTATCAGATGCTCAGAGATAAATCTTTACCTGTACACTGCTAGAATTGAAAACAATTTTTCCCTTTGCCCCAAATTTGACATGGGCCGTTTTTTTATGTTGACTGACAAAAATTTGTTTGAAAAAAATTTATAAAGGGGAGACCAAAAAAGAAAATGGACAAGCATTTAAGACGTTTAGAGTCAGGGTTTTCTATTTTTTATTATAATTTTAATTACTTGAAAAGTTATTTGGTTGGATAACCAAATTATATAGAGGATATTTGTTAAATTCAGTGTAAGATCGGAATATATTTCACCGAGTGAGCACCAAAAGGTATATTTCACGTGTGGCGCAGCCATGAGTGAAATGTGAACTTTTGGTGTTCACGAGGTGAAATAAATTTGATCTTACACTAAACTAAACAAATTTTCTTTTTATTATATGCAAACAAATGTTAAAAAGGACATTTTTTAACTAATACTAAATGAATAGCTGCGCCAAAATAATTATACAATGTGACGTCATTTACGACTGTCATCTTTATTAAGTTGGTTTCCAGTTTCTGTTTATGCTGGGTATTTCACTGAAACAACGTAAGGTTCGGCTTAAATTCAAAACAGTGAAATTATCAAATTGATAATTTCACTGTTTCAAACAGTGAAATTACCAGTTTTAATTGACTGATATATTTCTATAAACCATCGAAAAGCATGTAATAAACATGATTATTTAACATTTCCTAATTGAGAATTACAAGTAATGAAGTATGCTCTTATTATTATATTGTGCTCTTCTGAATCACTTTAAAACTTCTAGATTGGTCTCCCGGTTAAACTACTCTTGTCACCATGAAGGTAGAAATATCAAGTTATAAAGCTTACCAATGGTGTATCATTGCTGCTCCTCTGACTTGGAGCTCTTCTTTCATCATACATATCTAGAGTGCTCTCCCTGTCTAACTCTTCTCTCATATTCTTGGCCTCCTTTCTGGCATCTCGTCGCTCTCGCAATTTCTGTTGTAACTGAAATATTATTGTAATTGCAAATAGATGTTTTATGGATAATATGCACTGTTTTTCACAAAAATTCCAGGAATACCAAATAAATTTCTGAACATTTATATATTCATTTTTCACATTAAAGGAGAGTTACTACATATCTTAACTAAATGAGAGCGCTACATTAAACAACAGCAGCAGCAGCAAAAGGCCTGTGCTATATCAAATGGTTTGTTTTTAGGTAAAATATAAATTCAAGTTTATATACAAAGCTAGGAGGATGAAAAATAGCATTTTTCAAGTTATTTTTTGTTTGTTTGTTTGTTTTATTGGGATAAGATAAAGTTTGACAGTATTTCAAATATTCACCGATGGGCTGGTACTTTCAAAATTGGTGTTCCCAGATTCCTCCATAAGAAACTGTAGTTTTCTCAACATAAATTTTTTAACAGCAGTGCAAGATGTATTGCATACACTGCAGCAAAGACTCATGCATATTTCATTGATAACTACTGACATCTGCAAATATGTAATAGATTTGATAAACAAATTCATAAAAATAAGCAGTTAAACTTTTTAAAAGAAGCAAGAAATAAGTGCTACAAATAAGTGCTACCGTATTTGCTTGTTTTCCTGTTTCCCCAGCAACCGTGGCCTCTAATTGTTTCACCTGGTCCTTGGCTTGTTGAAGAAGCTGTCTTGCCGCAAGAGCCTCATAGTCATGCTGTTCTCGTGACATTCTATGAGCCTCAAGTTTACGAAACAAAGTCAATTTTTGGGCTTGCTTCTCCTTCAGTAATTTCTGAAATTTGAAAAAGAAATCTGGCATTAACTTAAAAGACATTTTATTGATATAATTATACAACCTACCAGCGGTAACTATAGGAACAGTCAAATGTTTGGTTTTTCAAAATAAGCAAACAGTCTGGTCTATACAACATAAAAAAAATATACCTTTCATTTTTACATACATTCAAAAACACATTGATGAATATCTTTGATTCTCATAATGTTGATCAACAGTATAGTCTTGTCAGAAGACACAGCAGCATTGTAACATTTTATACAGATTACTAGTAGTCTGATTTTATACTGGCAGAGAAAGCAAATCATTATCAGTCCTAACATACTTGGAGTTAATTATGAAAACTTGGTATGTTTTTGTTGTTGTTGCTGTTTTACTTATATATGGAATTAATGTTACTCTGCAGGTGATTCTTTTCATATTTCATTCATGAAATCTAAGTTGCCTCTTCCCCATGTATTTATAAAAAATATGTCTGCTGACACAATCAGTACCTGTTGCTGTTCCTCATACTGTCGCAAGATTTCTTTCCGGAGTGCATCCAAATCTACTTCTTCCCCACTCTCTTTAGCTGAAAAATAAAACTACTTGAATTCAGTGAGCTTGAGTCACATTTTAAAGCAGTATTTAAGTTCTCATATATGAGAGGGAGTGTTCTATTATTCAGTCCATTTATATAGGGAAATCTGTTGGTGGACTAAAACAAGGTCAGATAAGACAGAGAGTCATTGAATTGGGCAGTCTCCTCTGTACTGTATAAAGCAGTCACCTGAATCAATTTCTTAAATTCTGAACCAGATTTAAACAAAAAATTGTTTTAGACCTATTCAACTAATTAGTCAAAGAGATAGAAGTCTTTGACCTTATGACTCAAAGATTTCATTCTTATTTAGTCCATATCAAACATACAAGTTAAACTTTACATATAAATTAGGCAATGCCAGACCTTTCTCTATAGAGGTCTGTATCTCCTGTTCCATTTGTTGTTCAAGGTCAGCAATCGCCTTGTCAAACTTTTCATCGATCTCATCACCCTCCTCCGATACCATGAGAGAATGTGACACATGGAATACTGTACGTGACAGGTTATCAAACCAACCCTCTCTACATGCCACATGCTGACTTTTGCGCATTTCTCTCAAGACTTCCTCGTCCTGAAAACATTAAAAAGTGATTAATTAATTTTTGGTTTCAGTACAAATTTAAAAATATATTTATAGTTCCTTTAAATACAATACGACTGTTATATATGAGTTTTACCAGAGGGCAGTTCTCAGTCATTTATTGCAATAAAAATGTTTGAAGACATATGAGGAAAATTACTGTGTAATTGAAAATGTAATTTTCAAAGAACAAAAAAGTGCAGAATTCAGTCAATAATTGTTTACATGTGCAGAAATAAGGGTCTAGTCATAGGTTGTTTATATCAGAAAATATAATTTAAATCTTTGGCAACACTTAAGTTTTAAAAAAGACAGATAAAAGGTACCATCCGCTTTTAACTGAATATGATAAAACGGTAACTCTAGTTATAAATTTACAGTGGCCCTTTATATACTGTCACATTTTTCTATGCATAAAGTAATCAAAGTACCTGATCATCTAGTAATCTCTGTAATGCTCTACCCTCAGCTGTTTGTTTCTCTTGTAGATCTGTTACCAAGGCAACCTCAACTTCCTCCTCCTGGTTCTGGAAACTGAGATCAGATCTCTGCTGCTGCAACAGACGTCTTTCCACTAAAAACATACAAAAAGAAACCATACATTTAAAAAAAAGACAACTGCTTATTCTGCAAAATTGTTGCATTTTCTTTTATAAATACATGTAAAAACAAGTTATGAGTGTTGTGTTGAACGCTCTAAAATCTCAAATGTTAAAACCTGTATCTATGACATATTTAATTCAAATAGTAACAGAAATTCTAAAATTCAAGATCCTCTATTGATACAATATTTAGAACCAATCTTTTAGCAAAGCTCCATAGAACAAGTGCTGTTACAAAGATGATGCACTTGATATTCTCAGGGATTGTTAGTTAAAACACAAGCCAAACTTTATGAAAATGAAACATTCATTTTCTTTAGTTCAAAAAGAAAAAACAAGAGGGCCATGATGGCCCTGGATCACTCCCCTGACCCATCAACCGCATCCAAGCAATGTCTTAGACAAGCATCCTGGCCAAGTTTGATGACAACTGAGTCAAACATGTGACCTCTAGTGTGTTAAAAAGGTTTTTCCATATTTGGGCAATGTGACCTAATTTTTGACCGGAGACGACCCATATTCAAACCTGACCTAGAGATCATCAAAACAACCTTCCTGACCAATTTCCAGGTAATTTGGATCAAAACTGCAGCCACTAGAGTGTTAAAAAGATTTATCTATTTTTAGCTCCTGTAACCTAGTTTTTAACCGGACATGACCAATCTTCGAACTTGACCTAAAAATCATCAAAACAACCTTCCTGACAAATTTCCAGAATATTTTGATGAAAACTGAAGCCACTAGAGTGTTTACAAGCTTTTTTCTATTTTTAGCTCCTGTGGCCTAGTTTTTGACTGGAGATGACCAATCTTCGAACTTGACCTAGAAATCATCAAAACAACCTTCCTGACAAATGACAAATTTCCAGAATATTTGAATCAAAACTGCAGCTGCTAGAGTGTTAACAAGCTTTTTCTATTTTTAGCTCCTGTGACCTAGTTTTTGACCGGACATGACCCATCTTCATACTTGGCCTAGAAATCATCAAAACAACCTTCCTGACAAATTTCCAGAATATTTGAATTGAAACTGCAGCCGCTAGAATGTTAACAAGCTTTTTCTATTTTTAGCTCCTGTGACCTAGTTTTTGACCGGAGATAACCCATCTTCAAAGTTGACCTAGAAATCATCAAAACAATCTTCCTGACAAATTTCAAGAATATTTGGATGAAAACTGCAGCCACTAGAGTGTTAACAAGCTTTTTCTATTTTTAGCTCCTGTGACCTAGTTTTTGACCGGACATGACCCATCTTTGAACTTAACTTAGATATCATCAAAACAACCTTCCTGACAAATTTCCAGAATATTTGGATGAGAACTGCAGCCACTAGAGTGTTAACAAGCTTTTTCTATTTTTTGCTCCTTTGACCTAGTTTTTCATCAGAGGTCATCCATGATCGAACTCATCCGAGATATTATAGATATTATTGAGACAGATATTCTGACAGTTTCATGATGATTGAGGAATAAGTGCGACTGCTAGAGTGTTAACGAACTAAATGTGACGGACGACGGACAATCATCGATCCTAAAAGCTCACCCTGAACATGCTCAGGTGAGCTAAAAAAACTAGTAATAAACCATTTTAGATATATTAGTTTTGGTTCATAACATATATGTTATGACTCCAAAAACATGTTTGAAATTTGTTTCAAGAAAATTCCTTTAAAGGCTAATAAGAAATGAAATTACAGGCTAACTTTTACACCAACACTAACACAAAGATGAAAAGGAAAGCTCTTCTTTCCTTCATAAAAGTTGAGTTAAAAATGATGTTTCATAATCAAACATATTTTATCACCACAGAAACTGTATGAACAACTTCCAAACTAAAACAACAATGCATACCTTCTAATCTATAAACTAAAGCATCAGAGAGAATTTTAAGCTGGTCAGATCTATTCTTAGCAACATCTGACATGTGATTCTGAGCCTGCTCTTGTGTCATGCTGTCCTCATTGAGGTCAGCCACCTGTTGGGTGGATCTCTTCCTCCATTTCTGGTGTTCCTGTTCAAGCTTGGTCAACTGTGATTTTAGTTCCTGGATGAATCAAAATCCATTTCCATAAGTAAGAATACTAAGTATTTAAAAACAATGACTCAACTCATGCTTTTTGTAAACATAAACATTTACATAAAAGACAATGTTATTAAACTCGACATAGAATTGTCATTAATCTAAAGCTGAATCTTTGCTTAATACATGTACAATTTAAGGACTTAACTTTTTTTTCTTCTTCAGTTTTTTACGATGTCTTTATGATTAAGCTTAATTTTGATAACCTATGGTAGAACATTGCTATTATCTGTCTCAAGATAAGGAAATATGAGATATATTTGAGATAGTTTCTGATCTATCTAAATCTATGTGACATTTTTGTGTTACCTCGTCAGCTTTACCATCAGCTTTATTGACTGACTTGGCCAGTTCAAGTATTGCCATTAACATATCCATTTCTTCATCATGTTTATCTTCTAGTACTGTCATTAATGCCTCATGTATACTTCGACCTGCAATTCACCATCATTTAGTCATGAGAAATTTGCTATAAATATTTTGAGTATAGAATATATTTGAATCTATCAGGAAAAAAAAACAAAACAAAAAAACAACCAAAAAACAAAACAAAACAATCAGGACCTGCCTGTAGTCAACATCTTTAAACTTCAAAACTCAAATTTTAATTTACACATTTAATGATGTAGATTTTTTTTGTGCTATTTTTTGTTTAACTGTAAATAAATATCAATAAAATTTTATTTACTTTTCAGTACATGTACTTGCATTATGTTCATTTCTGCTAAGTTTTTAACTGGAACTTGTGAATACTGAGACAGAATATTAAGGATTTGAATCTATGTCTCTATGCTAAATAGGACAAGCTACCAACCTTCCGAATCTTTAACAACATCTTCTAGAGCTGCGAGGTCATCATCTTTCTTTGTCTGTTTCTGTTGTTTCTTTTGCTTCCTGGATTCTAACCTTTCCTTCGCAACATTTCTCTGACGTTCACGTTCAGCTGTTATCCTGTAATATACTCACTGGTATTAATAATAAACAAAAGCTGTACTTATGCTTATGTGCTTGTATTTAACATTTTCAAATTTTAACCAGATGCTTAAGTGTAAATTATACTGGGTTTTATGCAACAAACTATCCACGGTGTTCATGATTTGTTTCCTTAAGCATTTTCACAGTGCTTGTTCGAAACAGTATATATTTTCTAATAATCCAAACTTCTATGCTGTTCTTTTTTTTTTTGCAAATCGAGAAAATTTAATTTGATGTTTATAATTATCAAACTGCTTGTATTCTTTATGGTCATCTAACAGGACCATGAGAAATAAACAGATATGGTGCTGACTCTAGGACAGGGTCAAATTTAGGACACCCGAAGTTATGTACTGATGTATCACAAAATGAAATATCAACAATTTTCCTACTTTGTGAAGTAATATCACTTCAAATGTATTTTACAATGTTATCATTTTTCACATGATTTCAGTAATATTGAGCAACATACCCTTTTTCTCTCCTTCTTTCATCTTCCTTAGAACTATGTATGATCATTACTATTTCATTCAACTTCTCTCCCTTCTTCATCTTCCGCTCATCCCTCTTCAACTTGGCAAGTTCGATCTGTCTCTGTTTTTCTCGAGAGGCCTTGTCTGTCTGGTAGGATAATGTTTTCAGTAACTGTGCTTTCTCATCATCAAAATTCCTCTGTAGATCTTCAAGAATATTCTGGAAAGCACAAATATTTAGTACAGTAATTTCGATGATACCTAACATGATTCCTGTTGTAGATTGCCATACAGAATACTAATAAGCAATTATCAATTTATTATCCAAGAGTTCAAATAGATCTATACAATTTCCATTGACATCAGCAAATATATGTACAGGCATTATGAATAAAGATAAATGAGTCCTTAATAATGTGCTAAATGAATGTGTTTAAATGAAATGAATTATTGCTCACAGTATGTACCAAAATAAAAACAAAAATGCTTGAAGTAAATAAATTTCATCATGAAAATAACTTTGTACATACAATCAAACCTATGCACAACTTCCAGCCAGAGAAAAATGTAAATATAGTCTTTATTGACAAGACAAGTTAATTTGCAGTATAATTATATCAAATGAAGATTATAAAAGGTGCCCTTCAAAGTGTTTTACATGTATGTGCAGTCTATAGTTCAAGTTTTAATGTAATTCATAAACATCACATAACAAAAACAGAGAAGACTTTGGTTTGTTACCCTTCTCTTTTGCCTCATTATCTCAGCCTCCTCTTCTTCAACAATGGCATCTATTGTTGTGTCGTCTGCTGCGAGACCCTGTGCCTCCCGCTCCTCTTTCAGTTGTTTACGTCTCTTTAACCTAGCCTCCAACCTCTCTCGTTGCTGCTGCTCCGTCTCCACAATAAAATCATCCAACACTGTGTTAATTATAAAATTAAATCATACCCTTAAAAACAACAACAAGAATGAATGAATGAATGAATGAACCCAAATAATTTCAGTGCCTATATAAAGAAGTATGATAATGACAAATATTCTGGTAAAACACAGATTTCAAACCTACAGCCAATTTGCATTAATTATACTTTTATTAAATATTATACATTGACATCTATGGTACATGACACATCCCCTTGTAAAAATTGTATGTTTGGTTCATAAGACAGACAACAATCAATTAATTATTTCCACTTACATTTTTCATTTTCAAGATAGCTTCCAATGATATTGGCAATTTCATCCATCTTGCCTTCTCTGCGTAGTTGTCTTTCCTTGATTTTTAAATCTATCAGTTTTTTCTGTCTCTGCTTCTCAGACATTCTGTTCCATTCAGCTTCCCCATGCTCTTTCATCAAAACCTTTAAAGGTAGGAAATGGTGTAAGTTACAAATAATTGCACAAGAACTAGAATATTATGAAATCATTGCAAGAAATCCTTTACAGGATGTCATATTTTTTAACTGTAATGCATCATTGTCTGAGATATATTTGGCAAAAGAAGGTATAATTCTTCACATTTTTAGCCCTACAAGGCTAATCTATTTTGCATCAATTTAGTATCCTACAAATTTCTAGTGACACCATATACCAAAGTTATCATTCATAGTCTAGACAATGAAAGTTATGTTAAAGGGAAAAACAAGGTTAGAATAAAAACTTGATTTCAGAAAACGAATACTATAAATAATAAATCTGCAAATTTTCTGCCGCCAAATAATAATATTAAACGAATGATAACGAAATTTAAATCGCTAAATCGCCGATTTCTACAAATCAGTAGGCGCGGCCATGTTTGTGTATTGGCCGTATAAAAACAGGTGCGCGTGATGTCATTTCCCCACATCTTTAGATTTATGATAAATCTAGTTGAATCGTAGCGAAATATTTACATAATAAAGTATTGACCAGACAATTTAATTTTCACAGGAGGTGTAGAGGCGATTTTTTTATTGTTCAAAATACGTAACAATATCAAAAAAAAATAAAAAATAAAGAAACAAATAAAAAATCAACGTCTACCGGTCGCAAAACTTCAGGCCAGTGATGCCCGTTACTCCAAACAATGCTATGTTCATTAAAGTCTCATCTTAATGTAATTAAACAATATTTCACAGAGTTAATAAATACACATGTTATTATTTAACAAAGTTTCACAATCAAATAATGTAATTAAATAAACAAACGCACCAACGAATAATTGGCTGTTAATTATTGAACGGCGATCATTATCATTATTATTTAAATCCTACTAAATCGTGTTCTTAATAGTACATGTAATTAAATTTTTGCAGTTTGATTCTGATTTTCAAATTAAAAGGTGTGAACATATGTTAGTAGTGATGTACACATTTCAAAAATATAAGCAACTCTTTTGAAAAGTAAATTGTTTACATGTCTGTCAACGTATGATGCTTCGTGGTATTTATTTACATCGTAATCGTAGCCTAATATTAACTGCATGCAAAACATTTTTATTGGCTGCTCAAAAATCTCATTTGCATAATTTATTCACACAATTGCTGGTTCTTACTACTTATGACTAATACTGCGCATTATCCATTTTAATTGTTCCTAATTTGCACCAAATGTTCCTGTCACACTGTGTACTAACGATTTTTATTGCTCCTTGTACGCCTCTGTGCCGCCATACCTTTTGATCATGCACAATGTTGCCCTGATTGGTTCATCACCCTTGTCAAATATTCTAATGACGAAATAGACATTTTTTTTTAAGCTTCATCAGTGAACTGAATGACCTTAGGGGAAATTAAGTTCCGCACCTGTCAAGTTATACTGTAAATTACAGCATTTCATACAATAGCAACACATTTTTTCAGTTACCAATTATCATTTTGAATATTAAGTAGATTTATGATTTTTTGTTTTATTGGATTAAATTTACGGTAGTAGAAATGCGTATCTGTCGGGGAAAGGAATTTGGTAAGTAGATAACGAAGAAAAAAGCTTTAGGGAACTGGATAAACCCTAGAATATGCGTAATTATAGGGGAATGGGCAACCTGTTGCTGTTGGTACCAGTTTTGACTGGGTGCCTAAATAACCTAACGGACAGTTTTGTTTTCATACGATATTAGTCTAGCTGCCGATTTCTTGCGCCATTTTATTTTTAGCGTCAATGTCGGAAAATCGCGTCCTCAGGAAATATCTGCATATTGGATTTAGTTGATATTTACCGCTGAGAAAAAGATACATGACTGGCGATGTACCCTATTCAGACAGCTTGTCTAGCGAAAATTAAGTACCAAATAAAAGGATATATCGTCAATTTGAAGAAGTTTCTCAAAGTACCCAAATTAAATTGATGGTTTATCTTTGAAAACTAAGCAGTCATTGCTTAAATCATGTGGTGGGATCATCAGCAAGCTTGAAAAATACCGCGGCGTCTTCAATTAATTAATTAAAGCAATTCAGTTCCATATGATGTTTTCATAAATAATAAATAATGTGCGCAATAAAATTAATAAGTTCTTCGTCAAGATATATTTCAGTTGTACCAGCGTGTACACCTATACCGGAAGTGGGTATAACACGTCACAATCTCGGTCTCGTCTGTCTCGCGAGAATGACAGAACGCCAAAATGGCGGCGCCCATGAACTTATTTCTCAAGTAAAAAATAGTGTCTTAAAACACGAATTTCTCACTTAAAAGGTTGATGTCAACAAAAAAACTGTCATGGTACCTCTTTTTTAATGATGAATATTTATATTAGACAGACATCAATCCATCCATTCCTATTCCTTTAAAAAATCTCTTAACTTTTTGCATCATGTTTTTATTAATTAAGCAATATTTATTTGTTTACCTCCATTAACAATTTGTCTTTCATAGCATCATATTTGTCCTCTAGAGCCTTAACTACACTAGCTTCAGTTGTCTCCCCTGATTCCCCATCTTCCTCACCATCATTCTCTGACCTTGACCTGTCTCCTAGCAACACAGCAGCAATATTGTCACATGACTCATCTTTGTTAATCACTGTAATAGCTCGGTGAAGCTGCTGCAATCCCTTTAAATCCTGTGAAATTATGTTAACATGAGATCAATACTGAATTGTTTTATTACCAGCAGTAAGCTTTCTTTAAGGTTTGCTCTTCCAACAATTTTTCCTTAAAGGAGATACATGTATACTTTTTTTCATGTTTACTGACTTGTTAAAATATTATATAAAATAACTGCTGCTTTCAGGCCTAAAAGATGTGCAATACCACTTAACACTAAACCTTGAGAACCAAAAGTGATTACCCTTTGCCTTCAGTATAGAGCCAGGCCAGCTTGCACGTCAGTGACCAGTCTCTATACTATTGGCAGCTCAATTATTGGGTTTTTTAAATAGAAATCCCTTGAACTTTGAATGAACTATTTCAAATTCAAAGCTGGACAGATCCATTATAGAAATATAGCAAGTTCAACATTAAGTTCTACATTAAAATGTAAATATCAGTTCACTAAACAGATTTACTTTTTTTATAAATGGAAAAATAAACAAAAAATAGCATTTAAGACATGTTTCCTGACATAAAATAGCATTTAACCCATTACTTCATATACACGCCTTTTAACGCCTTTTTCACCCCCCCCCCTTTTTTGTTGTCTCAAATGATGAAAAAATACCTTATTTAGGCCCCAAACACTTGTTTTTGTTTGAGAAATGTTGTTAAAAAAAGTGACCTCTTTTTCGGCGCGGCCCCCCAACCAAAAGATACATCAGGGGGTAACGCCAGAAGGGGGATGTGCCCCCGTCTGTTTGGGTGGTTTGAAGGGGGGCGGAGTCCCCCTCATCGCCAAGAAAATTTTGGACCTATGAGAGGCTGTAAATGACCCCAGATTGATCATAAGGTAACGTGTAACCAACGCTGAAAAGCATTTGACTCTATCTCAATCCATTGAGAAGTTGCAGCACTTGGAAATCAATTTTGATGGAAAAAATCAACGCAAAATAGTGATTTTTGGCAATTTTGAGATGTCCCCTCGTTGCCATGGTAACAGAAAATTTAAGCCTGAGCATGTTGTTGCAAGGGCAATGGTCCAGTCAACATTTGTGCCAAGTTTGATTAGTGTTGAAGCAGTTTTTATAGTATTATAGCAATTTGAACTTGTAACGGGAGACTTTTCAATGAAAAAAGCCATTTTTCACAAAATGCTTATGAAGTAATGGGTTAATGAAAAAAATCAAAAAATCTACAAAACAACAATTTTTCTTCAAATTTATATGACAGGCCATGTTTAAACATGAAAAAACGCAATTTAGGGTAATTTCAAGTATTTTCATCATTTTCTGTTAACCCATTACTTCATATACACGCCTTTTAACGCCTTTTTCACCTCCCCCCTTTTTTGTTGTCTCAAATGATGAAAAAATGCCTTATTTAGGCCCCAAACACTTGTTTTTGTTTGAGAAATGTTGTTAAAAAAAGTTACCTCTTTTTCGGCGCGGCCCCCCAACCAAAAGATACATCAGGGGGTTGCCAGAAGGGGGATGTGCCCCCGTCTGTTTGGGTGGTTTGAAGGGGGGCGGAGTCCCCCTCATCGCCAAGAAAATTTTGGACTTGTGAGAGGCTGTAAATGACCCCAGATTGATCATAAGGTAACGTGTAACCAACGCTGAAAAGCATTTGACTCTATCTCAATCCATTGAGAAGTTGCAGCACTTTGAAATCAATTTTGATGGAAAAAATCAACGCAAAATAGTGATTTTTGGCAATTTTGAGATGTCCCCTCGTTGCCATGGTAACAGAAAATTTAAGCCTGAGCATGTTGTTGCAAGGGCAATGGTCCAGTCAACATTTGTGCCAAGTTTGATTAGTGTTGAAGCAGTTTTTATAGTATTATAGCAATTTGAACTTGTAACGGGAGACTTTTCAATGAAAACAGCCATTTTTCACAAAATGCTCATGAAGTAATGGGTTAATGAAAAAAATAAAAAAATCTACAAAACAACAATTTTTCTTCAAATTTATATGACAGGCCATGTTTAAACATGAAAAAACGCAATTTAGGGTAATTTCAAGTATTTTCATCATGTTTCCTGACATATACAGAATTAATTAATATTTATCAAGAACTGGTCTATTTTTTCACTACATTAAAATACAACCTAATCTAAGATGTCAATTCCTTATCTTAAATGGCAAAAATTTATAAAAATGAAATGAAATACCTTGCCTGAAATGATACAACCATAGTTTTGAACCATCATTTTATAACGAATGTTATTAGCATTACTAAACTGTCATTACCTAACTTTTGACTTTCATTACCTTATCTTGAATGTCCTTTAACAATTTCGCAGCTTCAACTTTTTGCAGCTCCTGTAGATCAGCCAGCAGTTTAACCTGAAGGTCGTCATCGGTTACCACTTGACCGTCTGCCTCAGACTCACAACGTATCATCTCTAACATTACACTTATTGCATCCTGAAATAATTAATTGCACAATAATAACTGAGCCGCGTCACAACAAAACCAACATAGTGCATTTGCGACCAGCATGGATCCAGATCAGCCTGCGCATCCATGCAGTCTGATCAGGATCCATGCTGTTCGCTTACCACCTCTATTACAAGTAGAATCTGATAGTGAACAGAATGGATCCTGATCAGACTGCGCGTCGCAAACGCACTATGTTGGTTTTGTTTTGACACGGCTCATATATTCTCACTATTCTCACTATACAAACTCTTAATCTAAAGAAGCAAAACTTCTTGCTTTTATAAATGTGTAGTTGTGCACCAATACACACTCAAACACTCTGAGAAACTTACAAATACTATTTCCTGAAATACACATGACTTTTGCTATGTCTTTATAACAGATATAGGACCTGACTCTAGTATCATTTTACAAATAATAGAAATTTTCTAATTGATAAATTTTTCTATCTAAAAAAAAATTTCTTCTTCAACAATAATCTAGTAACATAAATAAAATGAAAGCTTTTCCTCCTTTGCAAAAACAAAAGGGTCAGTTTAAGATGTAACTTTCTGCATTATTTTTCAGAAAGCTTCGAGTATTATCAAAATATCTATTCATGACAACATCATAACTATTATACAATAAAACTTATATACATGTATGCTTATAAATTTTCAATTAAAGTATGATAATAAAATAATGATAAAAGTAACAAAAACAACACCCAGTCAGCAGAAAGGTTTGAACTGGAATGCTCATTATATGATTATATGCTCTTACTCATGCAACTGTCAACCACTGTGCTTAAACATAAGAGCCGTGTCACAACAAAACCAACATAGTGGGTTTGCGACCAGCATGGATCCAGACCAGCCTGCACATCCGCGCAGTCTGATCAGGATTCATGCTGTTCACTATCAGTTTCTCTACTTGTTATAGGGTTTGTAAGCGACCAGCATGGATCCTGATCAGACTGCGCAGATGCGCAGGCTGATCTGGATCCATGCTGGTCGCAAACTCATTATGTTGGTTTTGTCATGACGTGGCTCATATATGCTTCTGCGATACAAAGTTACCAACAGGGATAAACCAAATTGAATTTTTACCTTCAAAAGCTCCATTTGTTCCTTCAAATTTTTCTCATCGGAATTTTTCCAGTTTTTATAGAGTTCGTTTATTTCAAACATCCTGTCACCCCTTTCATCATCACTCATGTCCATGGCGTCCTTTCTCTGTTTACTACCAACACTCTCATCCATTAACTGAAAGGGAACCAGCATCAAGTCAATGCAGAGAACCAGCTTTTACTATGTTATTTATGGACATGTATGTATAATGTCAATTCACCTGAGTTCTGAAATACCCTTAGTTTTCTGTAAGCAATAGAATCTTGTAAACTTTTCACTGATTTGCGTTCCTAGTTATCTGATATAGTAAAACATATACATGTACATTAAAATTTACCAGATTTACATCTCAAAGATTAATGAAATAATAAACTGTTGAAAAACAGCAACCTCAAAATTAGTACAAGTATCAATTTCTTAGAAAATTCTAAATTTCCAAATTCATGTAACAACATGAATTTGGCAAAGGAAAAAAACAGTTTTTATATAAAGTCTTTACAAATATCTTTATCAGATATTTGAATCCTACAAACTAAGTTCTACAAGTAATTTAACACCTGAATAAAATCAATCCACAGAAAAATTAAGAATATGATTAATCTACCTTCACAAAAATCTCTCGTTCTTTTTGATGTCTCCTGTCCATATCATTAGCTATAGCCTCCTGTAGTGATACCGGATCGTCTGTATCGACTGGGCCCATGTCAACCTCCTCCTCCATACTGCCTTTACCTTTCTTACGGTTCCTAGCTGCTTCTAACCGCTCACGAGCAAGCTTCTCTTGTCTCAGCCTTTCTTCTTCCTTTGCCAGACGAGCACTGAAAATAATTTTTTTTTACATAATTGAGCTGCGTCACGACAAAACCAATATAATGGGTTTGCGACCAGCATGGATCCATGCTGTTCGCTATCAGTTTCTCTATTTGTAATAGAGTTGGTAAGCGAACAGCATGGATCCTGATCAGAATGCGCAGAAGCGCAGGCTGGTCTGGATCCATGCTGGTCGCAAACGCACTATGTTGGTTTTGTCATGGCCCTGCTCATATATCTTTTGTGAGGTCTTAAATCCTTGTAACACAGTAAAAAGCCATAAAAGAAACTATCTTGCTGTAGTTATAGAAGAATTTAAATGATTCCTAGGCACTAATTAAAGCATGGGCAAATAATAAAGAAGAACCACTGACATTCCTACACTAAATGAGAGTTTACTCAAAAAGACCTATTCACTCTCTACAATTCAAACTAACATCAGCAAAGGCCATGAAATTCCAAATTTTCTGTTTTCAAAGCTTGGCATCTCTATATAATTTAGGTAAAACATCATAGTAGTTCAAAATACATCACACATCAAATAGTTCAAAACACATCTTGCATTATAGGAAACACTTTTTACAATATATAAACATAAAAAGACACATTTGAACTAACTCTGTATATTTAGAATATACGAGTATAAGAAACAACATTGTAAAACAAAGAGTTACTAATATATTTGAGAGAACTTACTCTTTATCCCTCTGCTCGGCAAGACCAAGTATAAGAGCAGCTCCGTCAAAGTTTCCCTCTCTCTGTGCCAGTTTCTGGTCTCGCTTCAGACGTGCCAGGTGAGCCTGTCTCTCACGTTCTTTATCAAACTCACTACCAGCCTCACCTAATCTGCGCAGAAGCTCTTCCTTTTCCTGTATTTTATAGTTTTATATGAGCATGTCTTATCAACCAAAAATAGTGTTTCGGTATCAATGTATACAAGAGCTGTCGGAAGGACAGCACGCTCGACTATTCTAAGTGCTTGATAGTAAAAGAGCCTTGATAATGTTAAATTTTTTAAGTTCACAAAAGGGCTAATTTTCTTTTATAAATTCATGTTATAGGCCTTAGAGAGAGTCTAGTTATACAGTATTGGCTTGACTTATAATTCGGAAGGTAATGTCACAAGGGTGTTTTATTGAGTATAATAATACTAATTACCTATGAATACATAAATTTGACAGAAAAGGTACAAAGGCTTGTTATTAAGATGTTTTATCAAGTAAATCACTTCTTTATTATCATGAATGCATAAAATTGTCCCAAAAATGGCACAAACCCTTCAGTAGTTATTGAGATAACAGCTTACAAGCAAAACTTTACCATGAATTTCTAAGTTGAAAAAGGGGAGAAAAGTCAGCCTAAATGCAAGATAGAATTATGGATCTTTTTCAGTGACCTACAATTATGACTCTAAATGCATATGTGAAGTTTTAAATAAATATCTTTAATAGTTATTGAGATATGTAAAACTTGCATGTAAACATTAACCAAGAGACTTAACAGAAAAGGGGATATGAATCAGCCTTAATGCAAGATAGAGTTATGGAACTTGGTCAGTGACATACAATTATGACCCTAAGTGCATGTGTAAAGTTTCAAGTAAATATCTTTGAAGACCTTTAACCTTTAACCAAAATTTCTAAGTTTCAAAGGGGCAAATAATTCTGCAAATATTGCAGGCAGAGTTATGCAATTTTGCAAACTGATGTACATTGTTACTATAAAGAAGCATTTTAAATTTCAATTGAATATCTCAAGCAATAATTGAGATATTTGACTTTACAAAAAACTTTAACCAAAACTTCTCAGTTAAAAAGGGGCATAATTCTGTCAATATTGTAGGCAGAGTTATCTAACTTGTCAATCTGATGTACCTTGTTACTATAAATAAGTATTTTAAATTTCAATTGAATATCCCAAGCAATAATTGAGATATTTAACTTTACAAAAAACTTTAACCAAAATTTCTAAGTTAAAAAGGGGCATAATTCTGTCAATATTGTAGGCAGAGTTATCAGACTTGTCAGTCTGATGTACCTTGTTACTATAAATAAGTATTGTAAGTTTCAATTGAATATCTCAAGCAATAATTGCTTTACAAAAAAACTTTAACCAAAATTTCATTTCTGAAAGGCAGAGTTATCCAACTTGTCAAACTGATGTCCCGTTAAGTTTCAATTGAATATATCTCAAGTTAAATTGCTATATTTGACTTTACAAAAAAACTTTAACCAACGCAGACGCCGACGCGGACGCCGACGCCGACGCGACTTATATTCTTCGAATAGTCGAGCTATAAAAACTGCTTCAACACTAAACTCAAAACTTGAATATTTCGCACAGCAATGTTGACTGGACCATTAATACCCAAACTTGACAAATGCAACAACATGCTCAGGCTTAAATTTTCTGTTACCATGGCAACGAGGGGACATCTCAAAATTGCCAAAAATCACTATTTTGCGTTGATTTTTTCCATCAAAATTGATTTCAAAGTGCTGTAACTTCTCAATGGATTGAGATAGAGTCAAATGCTTTTCAGCGTTGGTTACACGTTACCTTATGATCAATCTGAGGTCATTTATAGCCTCTCACAAGTCCAAAATTTTCTTGGCGATGAGGGGGACTCCGACCCCCTTCAAACCCCCCAAACAGAAGGGGGCACATCCCCCTTCTGGCAACCCCCTGATGTATCTTTTGGTTGGGGGCCGCGCCGAAAAAGTGGTCACTTTTTTAACAACATTTCTCAAACGAAAACAAGTGTTGGGGGCCTAAATAAGGCATTTTTTCACCATTTGAGACAAGAAAAAAGGGGGGGGGGGTGAAAAAGGCGTTAAAAGGCGTGTATATGAAGTAATGGGTTAACAGAAAATGATGAAAATACTTGAAATTACCCTAAATCGCGTTTTTCTATGTTTAAACATGGCCTGTCATATAAATTTGAAGAAAAATTGTTGTTTTGTAGATTTTTTTATTTTTTTCATTAACCCATTACTTCATGAGCATTTTGTGAAAAATGGCTGTTTTCATTGAAAAGTCTCCCGTTACAAGTTCAAATTGCTATAATACTATAAAAACTGCTTCAACACTAATCAAACTTGGCACAATTGTTGACTGGACCATTGCCCATGCAACAACATGCTCAGGCTTAAATTTTCTGTTACCATGGCAACGAGGGGACATCTCAAAATTGCCAAAAATCACTATTTTGCGTTGATTTTTTCCATCATAATTGATTTCAAAGTGCTGCAACTTCTCAATGGATTGAGATAGAGTCAAATGCTTTTCAGCGTTGGTTACACGTTACCTTATGATCAATCTGAGGTCATTTATAGCCTCTCACAAGTCCAAAATTTTCTTGGCGATGAGGGGGACTCCGCCCCCTTCAAACCCCCCAAACAGAAGGGGGCACATCACCCTTCTGGCCACCCCCTGATGTATCTTTTGGTTGGGGAGCCGCGCCGAAAAAGTGGTCACTTTTTTTTACAACATTTCTCAAACAAGAACAAGTGTTGGGGCCTAAATAAGGCATTTTCACCATTTGAGACAACAAAAAAAGGGGAGGGGGGGGTGATAAAGGCGTTAAAAGGCGTGTATATGACGTAATGGGTTAACAGAAAATGATGAAAATACTTGAAATTACCCTTAATCGCGTTTTTCTATGTTTGAACATGGTCTGTCATATAAATTTGAAGAAAAATTGTTGTTTTGTAGATTTTTTTATTTTTTTTCATTAACCCATTACTTCATGAGCATTTTGTGAAAAATGGCTGTTTTCATTGAAAAGTCTCCCGTTACAAGTTCAAATTGCTATAATACTATAAAAACTGCTTCAACACTAATCAAACTT
Organism: Ruditapes philippinarum; assembly: GCF_026571515.1. Lineage (NCBI taxonomy): Eukaryota > Metazoa > Mollusca > Bivalvia > Venerida > Veneridae > Ruditapes > Ruditapes philippinarum. The sequence goes on along the minus strand of NW_026856679.1, from coordinate 25,376 downwards.
GGCACAAATGTTGACTGGACCATTGCCCTTGCAACAACATGCTCAGGCTTAAATTTTCTGTTACCATGGCAACGAGGGGACATCTCAAAACAGCCAAAAATCACTATTTTGCGTTGATTTTTTCCATCATAATTGATTTCAAAGTGCTGCAACTTCTCAATGGATTGAGATAGAGTCAAATGCTTTTCAGCGTTGGTTACACGTTACCTTATGATCAATCTGAGGTCATTTATAGCCTCTCACAAGTCCAAAATTTTCTTGGCGATGAGGGGGACTCCGCCCCCTTCAAACCCCCCAAACAGAAGGGGGCACATCCCCCTTCTGGCAACCCCCTGATGTATCTTTTGGTTGGGGGCCGCGCCGAAAAAGTGGTCACTTTTTTTAACAACATTTCTCAAACAAAAACAAGTGTTGGGGGCCTAAATAAGGCATTTTTTCACCATTTGAGACAACAAAAAGGGGGGGGGGGGAAAAAGGCGTTAAAAGGCGTGTATATGAAGTAATGGGTTAACAGAAAATGATGAAAAATACTTGAAATTACCCTAAATCGCGTTTTTCCATGTTTAAACATGGCCTGTCATATAAATTTGAAGAAAAAATGTTGTTTTGTAGATTTTTTTTTTTTTTTCATTAACCCATTACTTCATGAGCATTTTGTGAAAAATGGCTGTTTTCATTGAAAAGTCTCCCGTTACAAGTTCAAATTGCTATAATACTATAAAAACTGCTTCAACACTAATCAAACTTGGCACAAATGTTGACTGGACCATTGCCCTTGCAACAACATGCTCAGGCTTAAATTTTCTGTTACCATGGCAACGAGGGGACATCTCAAAATTGCCAAAAATCACTATTTTGCGTTGATTTTTTCCATCATAATTGATTTCAAAGTGCTGCAACTTCTCAATGGATTGAGATAGAGTCAAATGCTTTTCAGCGTTGGTTACACGTTACCTTATGATCAATCTGAGGTCATTTATAGCCTCTCACAAGTCCAAAATTTTCTTGGCGATGAGGGGGACTCCGCCCCCCTTCAAACCCCCAAACAGAAGGGGGCACATCCCCCTTCTGGCAACCCCTGATGTATCTTTTGGTTGGGGGCCGCGCCGAAAAAGTGGTCACTTTTTTTAACAACATTTCTCAAACAAAAACAAGTGTTGGGGGCCTAAATAAGGCATTTTTTAACCATTTGAGACAAGAAAAAGGGGGGGGGGGTGAAAAAGGCGTTAAAAGGCGTGTATATGAAGTAATGGGTTAACAGAAAATGATGAAAATACTTGAAATTACCCTAAATCGCGTTTTTCCATGTTTAAACATGGCCTGTCATATAAATTTGAAGAAAAATTGTTGTTTTGTACATTTTTTTATTTTTCTCATTAACCCATTACTTCATGAGCATTTTGTGAAAAATGGCTGTTTTCATTGAAAAGTCTCCCGTTACAAGTTCAAATTGCTATAATACTATAAAAACTGCTTCAACACTAATCAAACTTGGCACAAATGTTGACTGGACCATTGCCCTTGCAACAACATGCTCAGGCTTAAATTTTCTGTTACCATGGCAACGAGGGGACATCTCAAAATTGCCAAAAATCACTATTTTGCGTTGATTTTTTCCATTATAATTGATTTCAAAGTGCTGCAACTTCTCAATGGATTGAGATAGAGTCAAATGCTTTTCAGCGTTGGTTACACGTTACCTTATGATCAATCTGAGGTCATTTATAGCCTCTTCTTAGCGATGAGTGGAACCGCCGCCCCCTTCAAACCCCCAAACAGAAGGGACATCTACCTTCTGGCAACCCCCTGATGAATCTTTTGGTTGGGGGCCGAGCCGAAAATGTGGTCATTTTTTGTAAACAACATTTATGAAACAAAAACAAGTGTTTGGGGCCTGAATAAGGCATTTTCCCACCATTTGAGACAACAAAAAAGGGGGGGATGAAAAAGGCGTTAAAAGGCGTGTATATGAAGTAATGGGTTAACAGAAAATGATGAAAATACTTGAAATTACCCAAAATCGCGTTTTTCCATGTTTAAACATGGCCTGTCATATAAATTTGAAGAAAAATTGTTGTTTTGTAGATTTTTTTATTTTTTTCATTAACCCATTACTTCATGAGCATTTTGTGAAAAATGGCTGTTTTCATTGAAAAGTCTCCCGTTACAAGTTCAAATTGCTATAATACTATAAAAACTGCTTCAACACTAATCAAACTTGGCACAAATGTTGACTGGACCATTGCCCTTGCAACAACATGCTCAGGCTTAAATTTTCTGTTACCATGGCAACGAGGGGACATCTCAAAATTGCCAAAAATCACTATTTTGCGTTGATTTTTTCCATCATAATTGATTTCAAAGTGCTGCAACTTCTCAATGGATTGAGATAGAGTCAAATGCTTTTCAGCGTTGGTTACACGTTACCTTATGATCAATCTGAGGTCATTTATAGCCTCTCACAAGTCCAAAATTTTCTTGGCGATGAGGGGGACTCCGCCCCCTTCAAACCCCAAACAGAAGGGGGCACATCCCCCTTCTGGCAACCCCCTGATGTATCTTTTAGATAGGGGGCGGCGCCGAATAAGTGGTAACTTTTTTAAATAACATTTCTCAAACAAAACAAGTGTTGGGGGCCTAAATAAGGCATTTTATCACCATTTGAGACAACAAAAAGGGGGGGGGTGAAAAAGGCGTTAAAAGGCGTGTATATGAAGTAATGGGTTAACAGAAAATGATGAAAATACTTGAAATTACCCTAAATCGCGTTTTTCCATGTTTAAACATGGCCTGTCATATAAATTTGAAGAAAAAATGTTGTTTTGTAGATTTTTTTTATTTTTTTCATTAACCCATTACTTCATGAGCATTTTGTGAAAAATGGCTGTTTTCATTGAACAGTCTCCCGTTACAAGTTCAAATTGCTATAATACTATAAAAACTGCTTCAACACTAATCAAACTTGGCACAAATGTTGACTGGACCATTGCCCTTGCAACAACATGCTCAGGCTTAAATTTTCTGTTACCATGGCAACGAGGGGACATCTCAAAATTGCCAAAAATCACTATTTTGCGTTGATTTTTTCCATCATAATTGATTTCAAAGTGCTGCAACTTCTCAATGGATTGAGATAGAGTCAAATGCTTTTCAGCGTTGGTTACACGTTACCTTATGATCAATCTGAGGTCATTTATAGCCTCTCACAAGTCCAAAATTTTCTTGGCGATGAGGGGGACTCCGCCCCCCTTCAAACCCCCCAAACAGAAGGGGGCACATCCCCCTTCTGGCAACCCCCTGATGTATCTTTTGGTTGGGGGCCGCGCCGAAAAAGTGGTCACTTTTTTAACAACATTTCTCAAACAAAAACAAGTGTTGGGGGCCTAAATAAGGCATTTTTTCACCATTTGAGACAACAAAAAGGGGGGGGGGGGGTGAAAAAGGCGTTAAAAGGCGTGTATATGAAGTAATGGGTTAAGTTATTAAAAATATCAACTAAAAATATCTAATACAAGCAGTCTTTAGGAATAGGAAAGGTATTTTTTGTTAACAGGTTTTGTCCTTCAGAAAAGATTTAGTTTGTAAAAGATGTATAATTAAACAAACTGGAAATGACATGGTTAGCAGCTGCCTTTTACGTTATATTTTTTGGAGAAAGTCTTCAAAACAGGCATGACTGCATAACAAATGCCTTCCAAAGTTTAAAATTCAATGCATAGCTGAATTTTTGTAAATTGTCCCAAAATGAAATGCAAGTATTTACATAGGAATATATCCTAAGGTACAATAAGTTGTTTACTTTCTCAAATCTGTATTTCCAAATCTTCTAGAATGTTTCTTCTTTTGTTTTTCTCTTCTTCTTCCTCTGCTTCTATCTCCCTGTTTCTCTAATTCATCTACTTCTTCTTCTGTCATTCCTACAAATTTACGACAGTCAAAAGCTTTATTGCCAACAGATTGATTTAACCAACCAGAAGCTATGTCAACAGATTGATATAGACACTATTAGACAGTCAAAAGCAATAAGTCAAAACTATTTTATTATCTATACTACTTATGCTTTAATTACCGGTATTCCAAAAATTTTCAATGATAGACAATCTACAACAAAAAAAGAAAATTTACAAGAATTTAAGCAATAAGAATCATGAAAGAAGCAACTTTATTTTTTTCTATCTATACCTTGGGCAAGTCTTTCTTTCCTACGTTTCAGTCTATCCTGAAGTTTCTGCCTCTGATCTTGTACAGAGTCACCCATCAACTTGCGTAGATTTTCCTGGTCTTTTAACAGCTCACCTGACAGATAAAACACTAACAATGTCAAGATACATGTACAAACAAATAATTGCCTTTTCTCTCTTATTTATACAAGTTCCAAAACCTTAATTCATAACACTAGTTAATAAATATATTTTATATCTTTATGTTATATTCACACAATAAATATCATATGCACAATTTACAATATTTTATTGCAAAGGAGACATGTCTCAGATGCCTTGCCATGCCTTAATGGATTTTAGGGCTCCAGTCATTGTAAGCTTCCAAGACAACTTCTTTTCTTTAAATGATAGAAGTGAGAGACATATGTTTGTAGTCAGTGCCCTTAAAGCCTAAGTAACTGAGTTACATTTACCACAACAGGTTTAACTAGACAAAATATGAAAATTAACACATTCCAGATATAATTTGGAAAGCATAGGGAAACCTTAAGTGATTTATATTAAAAGTAAAAAAATATGATGCAGTACATAATTAACTACCTAACTACATGTATTTCTAAAATATGAGAACAGTCAAAGCATTGTACATGTATTTTTTTACCTTAACCTAATGAATTTGAGTAATAAACAAATCCTGTTTAGAGTATAGAAAATATCAATTTTAGTAAAAGATTTTAATATCAAATACTAAGGTCAAAAGCTCAATAACATAGATTACAACAGTATATGAGAAGTATCTGCATAGACGGGCAGGTTAGGCTGGCCATAAACCTTTGCTGAAGTCATTGTTGTGGCTAGCTATGTAACATAGAGTTAAACAAAATAAAACAATTAAACAAACCAATTAGGGCATTTGCTTCATCTATCTTGCCAGCTTTGCGTAGTTGTCTCTCTTTCTTCTTTAACTTAAATATCCTTTTCTGTCTCTCTGTGTCTGAGAGACGATTCCACTCTGATTCTCCAAGCTGGCAATATAAATGTAATAAATTCAATATCATCACTTACAATATGCCTCACATTTGAGTTTATATGCAGTAGGAATATGGTGATAAATACTGCACAGTCTTTTTAATAGCACAAAACATGTAAATTATTACTCAAATCTTGAATCTTAAAATCTTAGTAAATTTTTCTCAAGTTTGATTTTCTTGAAATATTTTGGCTCGTCTGGCATGAAGCTTTAATTATATTAAACATTTACAAGAAAAATCTCTTTAACTAACTGACTAAAGTAATGATTTTTCAATTGACAGACCTCTTTCAGCAGGGCTTCAGCCAGCAGTTTATCTTTCAGAGCCTCATATTTGCTCTTAAGAGCATCAATGACCTCATCATCAGTGGTGCCATCTGTTGGATCAGGGGAGAGCACTACAAGCGCAATATTGTCAGCCATATTGGATTTGGTTTCTTCTTGAATCCTTTTTTCTGCTGACCTAATTCCATCATCATTCTATCAAAAAAGATATTAAAAGGTTTGACATAACTCTTTCCAAACATTTACAATATATTTGTTCTTTTATCTGAAGTTTATTTACTGCTACATGTACCTTTTATAAAAGTCTGATTCAATCTATGTTACATAACCTACAAAGTAATTTTCAATTTAACAAAACTAGCATGTAAAGGATTGAAAACATACAATTAATATGACTATTATTTATGACCAAGAATTATTTGTAATATATCTTGAAAAATACTAGTCATACCATAAAAATATGAAACTAGGCAAAGCCTAGGAACGAGAAAATCAAAAACTTTTTTTTTTTCATTTTTTGTTTTACATTTTTTGTTTTAAAGGTGTCATCGAATATTTCATGCACTGCTTCCACTTTCAATCAGAACAACTCGAGTATTCTTAAGCCAAAAATTTTGATAGTTCTGTTATCTGAATACCTAGACGATTATCAATGAGCCCGGGACCGTGCCCTTTGACACCCCTGTATAAAAAAAAAACTGGTACAGAAAATCATGCAGTACCGTTGTTGCAAGTCCTTTTATAAGCCTCTCAGCTTCTGAGTTCTGGTACTCCAATAAGAGGGCCATCAATGTACAGCAGACATGTTCATCTGTTACCTCATCATTCTCTTCAGACAGTTTCATTCTACAACCTTCTTTCTTGTATACTGTTGCCTCTGATAGAACTTCTAGATTTTCACTTCTCCTGTCTGAATCAGAAACAAATTCATTTTAGCAGGACATTTAGCCGAAGGTAAGTGTAAGGCACTATAAAAATCTATCTCAAACAAAAGATAACCCATAACATGCTGAATTCTTCAATGGAATTAACCAGCTTCATGGCAACATATATATCTATATAGAGAGGATATTGAATGAGTGAAGATTTTATACTTATTCTTTTGAACAAGTTGAATAAAATCATATTATGCGAGCCTCTGGCGACCAATATATTGTTTTATTTAATTTTACCCATGAAATATGGTGCTAATAGTATCAGTCAAATATATTTCATATTTTTTAAAAATAAATATGAAATATAAGTATGAAAGTGGGCGGAGTCAAAACTCATATTTATTTTAAGGGACTTCTTTTGCCATTTTGTTTGAAAAATCAGATAAATACAAAACAAATTTTTGTTGAATTTTGTTTTGAAAATTATCTAGAATGATAGAAAATGGTCTAACTAAGAGAATAAATCCAAACACCAATAGCTTTAATTCGTCATTAATGCTGAACAGACGTTTAAAGAGTTGTTTACGTGACGTCACAATGTAGCGCTAAATATCGCGTGCAAAACAAGACAATAATTATGTTACTGCGCGCTGTACAATTGCAGTTGCAGCAAGCAAGGTGGTTTGTAACCATTTTTCTTTGATAATGAAATTAAATAAAAAGGTTATGTTTTTCGTGAAATATGGTATATATTTTCACTCAACATGATAAAATGCCACATATTTTCATGAGCCGGGAATTCACTTGCCATCCCGGCTCATGAAAATATGTGGCATTTTATCATGTTTCGTTAAAATATATTCCATATTTCACTTAAACGAAAAAATATCCTCTTATTATTCAACAAGTTCAATAAATTTAGTATAGAGTCTACATGAACATAATATTCTATTTATCACATATCTACATTAGGAACAGTATACAATCTTCGTTGACACACCTATAGTGTAACGCTTAATTTGGCACTCTTTAATGCTATGTTTGTATATAACACAAATGATGTTATGTCAAAGTGTTATCACACTAGCGTAATATCGTTTTTGTTACATCATTGACTTTATTATACTCCTTGGCCATGTTTTATGTGATAATGAAAATAACTTAATGCAAAATATTGTTAAAGAAAAACAACAACTCACTCTGCACTGTTTTATTTCTGAGATTTTTGAGTTCCGTCATTTTCTTAAGTTGTTCCTGTTGTGTTGCCATAGAAGCAAGCTCCTTGGCTTCACCAAATTTATCAGTGTTCCACAGCAGACGACAAAATAGTTCCCTCTCCTTGATGTGCTTGGTTTCCAGTAAAGTCAATATATAATCCTGAAATAAAAAATATGGTATGATGTATCTGTGCAGTAGAACATACATGTATATACTGCTATAATAGCTTTAAGCAGCCTGACTTTTTCTTACCAACTATATAATGAATGCATATTTTCATATTTGTGTGGCATGACTAATTGATTTACTAATCTATACTCACCACATGTTGAATAGCAGATCTAGTATGGGGTGCCTCTGTTGTCAGACTGGATTGTCTCCCTTTCTCCACATCTACAATAGTCTTCTTGGCAAGTTTTATGTATCTTTCTGCATCTTTCTTAAGTCTAGAAAGTTTGAAATAATGATCATATACAATGTTATCACAGTGACCAATCAATTATCATGAACTTGAAAATCACAGACCGAATGATTTTTCTTATGGATGAAAGGAATAAGGAAATGGGGTTTGCATGACTTAAAATCAAGCCTTTATATATGTTTCATAATATTCTATAATGGATGCCTTCATGTTCATTAAACTGCTTATAATTCAGTAATTTGTAAGGCTATATTTTATTCAAACTCTATTTCTTTCAAGGCGTGTCCATTAGTATCTTATGCATGTATGTCTTTATTTTTACATAGAAAACTGTTGTTCTTAGCTAGAGAGAATGTAAGCGCATCATTAGATACAAGTTCAAAGTAAAATATTTACCTAAACTTAATTTCCTCTTGCTGTCTTTCCATTAGACCAACCATTGTTGCCGTGGTAACGAAAGCCTCTTCCTGACTGGCTAATAGAGCTTCTCTATGGTAACGTGCTAACTGTATCATACGTTCACTCTCACTAAAATGATCTTCAGATTGTCCTGTTACCATGGAAACAATACATTCAATAATTGAGCCGCGTCATGACAAAACCAACATAGTGTGTTTGCGACCAGCATGGATCCAGACCAGCCTGCGCATCCGCGCAGTCTGATCATGATCCATGCTGTTCGCTATCAGTTTCTCTACTTGTAATAGAGTTGGTAAACGAACAGCATGGATCCTGATCAGACTGGTACAGCATTCATGTCCTCTGGTATAATTTTACTAAAATACTATGGTTTAAAATCCTACAAAACAAATGCTTTTTTATTTAACTTTAAAATAATTCAATTCAAATATTGTTTTGACACCATAGTATACTATCATATCCCACCTTTGAGCATTCTATTCAATGCTATCCTCTCCTCCTCTAGTCTTGAATATAACTCCTTCAGTGGATTTTCTGGTTCCCCCTTTTTGCCTATTGCACCAGTATCTTCATCCATACTCAGATTACTGTGGTTACCTAAGAGACAAAGAGACAACCCAGAAGTGGTTTTGTAAATAAAAATAATATACACACTATTGTAACAAGAACCGGTTGAACCGGGTGATGCTCCCCGAGAAGGTTCTGGACACAGGAAAGTATAAAAAAAATGAACAAAGGGCAATAACTCCAAAAGTAGGCAAGACAGTGTTACAGTTCTTGTGCACTGCAAACCTACTTAATGAGATCTATCTACCTACAAAGTTTCCTGATGATATCAGAGTTATGTCCTGGGTAAAATTCAAAGTGTAAAAATGAACAAAGGGCAATAACTCCAAAATAAGACCAGGCTTTGTTTAGGTTCTTTAAGCATTGCACTTCTATCCAATTATATCTAGCTACCTACAAAGTTTTATGTTGATATCGCTAATAGTTTTAAAGTTATGTCCGGGACAAAGTTCAAAGTGTCAAAATGAACAAAGGGCAATAACTCCAAAAGTAGGCAAGACAGTGTTACAGTTCTTGTGCACTGCAAACCTACTTAATGAGATCTATCTACCTACAAAGTTTTATGTTGATACTGTAAAATCATTATTATTCGTGGGGCACGAATTTTCGTGGTTTTCGTGGGTAGGTCAATCCACGAATTTAAGATCCCACGAACTTTTATCCCAACAAATACTTCTTTTTATGTATTACAAACATGCGTCGGCTCTGTTCCGGCCGATAATTCGTGAAATGGATGTATATACAGACAGATAATCAGGTTAGTGACATATTAAATCCGTTTACAATATTTAAGACACTTGAAAGAAAACTCGACTATATGTCCTCAATTTACTGTAACAAATGTCGCATATACGTACTTGATCGTGATAGTCTACTAGGTACAAGAATACTTTACATAATCGAGTAAATACGGGAACCCAAGCAGTGCAATAATTAGCGCTAATAAAAATTGTCAGTTTGCTCTTATTTATAAAAAAAAAGTCTTTGATATTAATGTCGTAATTACACAAAACTATAAAAAAAATGCGATCGCTAAAACAGACTTATTGTACATTCTTTTGTCGTTTTAAATGATCAAGTTTATATGAATTTTAATCTGTATTTGTGCGAATGCTATTCCGTCAACATCAAAGACGCCACCGATTTTTACAAGATATAAAAAAACAAGATTCACACATACTCGTGTTATTTACCGAGATCAATTTTTATGCATGTTAGTTTACACAGTCGCTGTGACGTTGCGTATAGTTAAGTACTGTCAAATATGTTAAGACCAATTAAGGGTGTAAACTTACTCGCTGGTTCAAACCTGTCAGGTGTCGTATAAATTATGCGATGTTTACATCGGCGAATTACAGGGGCAGTGTGCATATCATGTCACATAAATGTGTTAATTGCAGTCAATTATCGGCAATAACTGTGCTATATTAGTTATGCCCAGAGGCAAGGATTAAATTTATTGACAAGCGCTGTGTGACAAGTAAAGATATGTACATGTTGTAAGTAAAATTGTTCGGCGATTAAGTTTAATATTATTTTGCATTAGCTAGGTAACTGAATTTTTTTAACAAGAAAATGAAAATCAACGAATTTAAGAACCCATGAAAATGCCCTATTTGATAAAACCACGAACTTTCATGCCCACGAATTTAAGTGAATTCGCAGTACCTCTTATAGTTTTAGAGTTATGTCCTGGACAAAGTTCAAAGTGTGAAAATAAACAAAGGGGGATAATATTAAACAAGAGGGCCATGATGGCCCTAGATCTCTCACCTGACCCATCAAACAATTATCTAGACAAGCATTCTGACCAAGTCTCATGACAGGTGAGTCAAAAATGTGACTACTACAGTGTTAACAAGGATTATCCATATTTGAGCAGTGTGACCTAGTTTTTTACCCAGGTGACCCATATTCAAACTTGACCTAGAAATCATCATAACAAACTTTCAGACCAATTTCCAGGATACTTGGATCAAAACAGTAGCAACTAGAGTGTTAACAAGAGTGTTAGCTCAGGTGAGCTAAAAATTAGGCAAGGCAGAGTTATGGTTATTGTACACTGCACACCTACTCAATGAGATCTATCTACCTACAAAGTTTCATGTTGATGCCTCTTATAGTTTTACAGTTATGTCCTGGACAAAGTTCAAAGTGTAAAAATAAACAAAGGGGAATAATTTAAAAATTAGGCAAGGCAGAGTTACAGTTCTTGTGCACTGCACACCTACTTAATGAGATCTTTTTACCTACAAAATTTCATGTTGATACCACTTATAGTTTTAGAGTTATGTCCCAGACAAAGTTCAAAGTGTAAAATAAACAAAGGGGGATAATTCAAAAATTAGACAAGGCAGAGTTACGGTTTTTGTGCACTGCACACCTACTCAATGAAATCTATCTACCTACAAAGCTTCATGTTGATACCTCTTATACTTTTCGAGTTATGTTCCAGAAAATGTTCAAAGTGTAAAAATAAACAAAGGGGGATAATTCAAAAATTAGGAAGGGCAGAGTTACAGTTTTTGTTCACTGCACACCTACTCAATGAGATCTATCAACCTACAAAGTTTCATGTTGATACCTTTTATAGTTTTAGAGTTATGTCCTGGACAAAGTTCAAAGTGTAAAATAAACAAAGGGGGGTAATTAAAAAATTAGGCAGTCCAGAGTTACGGTTCTTGTTCACTGCACACCTACTCAATGAGATCTATCTACCTACAAAGTTTCATGTTGATACCTATTATAGTTTTAGAGTTATGTCCCAGACAAAGTTCAAAGTGTAAAATAAACAAAGGGGGATAATTCAAAAATTAGGCAAGGCAGAGTTAGGGTTCTTGTCACTTCACACCTACTCAATGAGATATTTCTACCTACAAAGTTTCATGTTGATACCTATTATAGTTTTAGAGTTATGTCCTGGACAAAGTTCAAAGTGTAAAATAAACAAAGGGGGATAATTCAAAAATTAGGCAAAGCAGAGTTACGGTTCTTGTGCACTGCACACCAACTCAATGAGATCTTTCAAAGTGTAAAATAAACAAAGGGGGATAATTCAAAAATTAGGCAAGGCAGAGTTACGGTTCTTGTGCACTGCACACCTACTCAATGAGATCTATCTACCTACAAAGTTTCATGTTGATACCTCTTATTCTTTTAGAGTTATGTCCCGGACAAGAAAAGGGGATGGACGGACGGACGGACGTTCCTACTGAGTTGACATTATGGGGTTTTTTTCTTTGATCTCCTTTGATCTCTAAAACCCCATAAGCAACGTATTTGCACCCCATAAGCAACCTTTTTCCTCACAAGTACCGTCTATACGGATTGAACATGGATATTCACCCCACATCGTCATTTCAGTGAGCTCGGAAAGACGGACGGACGGACAAGGCGGCGACTATATGCTCCCCCGAAATTTTTCGGGGAGCATACAAAATTGACCTAGTCATGATTTTTAACAAAGCATAAGAAAAACAGTCAGAGCATATTTTATATATAACCAGAAGACAACTTATGATTTAACATTATTAGCAAAAAATGGGATATTTTTAGCAGAAATTAACAAGTCATATAACATAAGATGAGACAAAATCTTGAAGTTGATGAGCCATAAGGGGTTTTTAATCATTGATCATATTTTGTTTGAATTCTATTCCACACTGACAATATTGATCTTTCAGCTTGTGCTGGTTGAGCACGACCCTAGGGTGCCCCCAAGTTTAGAAAGTGCTCTTCCACCTTGAAACCTGCAGTTTACTGTAAGTAATAGTGCATGTGTGTATGGGTGGGGGGGAGTGGCTCAGATAATTATGAGCAAAAGGCAAATCATCAAACACATATTCAAGATATCTGTTATCCGTCTTTAAATATTACCAAACATGTAGAAGAAACTACTTACCAATAACTTGTTGACCTTTGACCTTATTTCTAAACACATGTGGACATATACCCATAATCTGTAGCACAGTATCTTTAAGATGGAAACCTTCACCCAACAGTGATGGCATAACCTGACCTGGAATAAAACAGAATGACAGTATTCTGAAATAATCTAGGTTGAGAAGTAACATGTTTGATACATTCAAAGATATATTGTATATACATTTAAAGGCTTCAATGCTATCAACTATTTTACGATTGCATACTGTTACACTCATGATAAAAAAGTTAACATCTTTAAACTTTACGTTGTTGACAAGAGGAACAAAATTGCTCATACATGCATTTAAAGTGACAATATGCCAATCCATGGATAGATATAGAGTGAGCAGGTGAAAGTCAAAATAAGTTAACATTTTCTCATAATTCCTTTCAACTTCATAATTTACTTCACATGAACCATAATTAACTCAATAAGCCCTGCAAAATGTGTGTAATTATCCGTTGAAATGTATCTGTAAATTTCAATTTACCGGTATAAAAAAGTGGGGCAGACTTTTTATATATTTAGGTAGATTTATTTTTTACCCAAAACATTTTCAAATATCATGTGTTGGTCAATCACCGTTATAACAACCAGTTTATTGAAATATATAGTCAATTAAAGTCAATTTGACTATGAAAAAAATGAGCATAATGTCACTTTATTTCAAAGCAAGTAAAATGAGAATTTTTTATTTCACTGCTTTTATAAAAACTGATACTGATACAAGTTTTTGAAGTATAAGATAGAAGTCAGATTAATAAACAAGGGCAATAACTGTCTTGATATAATTTTTAACTACCATAACATTTCTAACGACCAGCACTAGTATTGTTCAATGAAACCATTAATGATAAAACTCAAACAGTTTCAAAATTTGGATTTTTTGTTGTGTGGAAGCTATCCAGCTAGCTTATGGAAGGTTGGTGGATCTACTCAGGTGCCTGATTATACCTGAAATAATGCCTATGGAGGCATCTGAGGTCTTCCTTCACCAGTACACTTGGTTTGATGTAAAACCCAACAAAACAAACAAACTTTCTCATAAAAAAAAACCAAAAGATTAAGTATGAATATAAGCAACAAGGTACAAAGATGTGAAGTTTAATTGCTAAATAAAACATACTTCACATCACAATGTACAATAAATCCAATTAAGACATACCAATCTTAATTTGTTCCACTGCCTGAGCATCAAGCGTCATCAACTTATGTTGTTTTTCATTCGGAGACAGCTCTTCCCATTGGTCAGTTCCCATTCTTATTCTGATACAGTCAACCAATAGTTTTTGTCGTATTACTGTGTACTTATTTTCAAGTGCCTGGAAATGTACAATCATAGTAGTAAAGATTAAACCTGTTGTTATGTTATGAATATGTTTGGTCCAGTAGTAACAATGATAAGACCAAAATTCTAATAAATGCTGGTTCAGTCCCATTAAGAAAAGTATAAACATACACCAAGTCCCAAATTAACTTACATGAATAAGAACTAGTTCAACATAATTAACTAAAACTTTTTTTAAGGAAATTTTTAAACAGGTACTTAACCAAAGTGATTATAAATTATCTCTATGTATATTAATAAGAAAATCATTATAGACATTAGTTCCTCTCTTAATTGCAGTGGATTTACCTGGGTAACTGGTCATAATAAAGAAACCCCTGCCACAGTGCAATTTCATGTTTTTCAATTACTTAATCCTCTAGCAAATTTGACACAATCTACTTAGCCCAAAGCATGTGGGCATGACATGAATATTACCTATGTTACCTGGATAACAAAGGTTGTTTTTTTACCTTGAGTAGTAGATCATCAGTGGCCTCCCCTTGGTATCTTGTAAAGACAGCAATAACGTTCCAAGCATTACCAAGTCTACGATTGTTGATTTCTCTACTTAGACTGGTTCGGATATCTTCCTCATTCTACAAAACATACATGTATACCAACATCATATATGTATTGAAATTTACAGGAAAACATACATAGTATGCAATGAGGTTACATTTTGTTTGAAAGAAGTTGTGTCATTTCTTGCAAGTATACAAGTACCAAGTTTCAGCAGGAAAGAAATTAAAAACAAATTACCAAAATTAGCTTTGTTGCAGTAGATTTACCTGGGTAACTGGTTATAATAAAGAAACCCCTGCCACAGTGCAATTTCATGTTTTTCAATCACTTAATCAGATACACAGGTTGAGATTCCAAGGAAATACGAAAGGAGACAGCATTTTGTCCTCCCTATATTATTAATAAATTATCACTACATACATAGCTGGAACACCAATCAACTGATAACTGGATGTTTTGAACTTTGCACAAACCAAGGACCATTATAGATTGCCTTTTGGGAAGATTCAGGTATTAACTTAAACAGTTATTTGATAGCAACAAATCAAGAAAACCTATATAATCTCAAATACATGTACATGATCCATAAGAATCATTGTGAATGTCACTTAAATGGAACATATTGTATTTTGTTAATTCCAGTACTCTTTTCATACTCCAGTTTATTAGTAAAGTCAAAAAGAATTACCATGTTTTCAATATGTTCCAAGGTCAATGCCACTTCCCGATCTTGTTCCTCTTGAAGTTCTGCCAGCAGAACAACAGCTATGGCCTCCATATTGTTCGTGTTTCCCGATACTGCAAGCTGCTCCTTCACACTGACTGCCCTCAATGCCGCAGCCTCTTCTAATATACTCACATGTTCCTCTCTATCCTCTATATAAACAATAAAAGTTTCTCTTTATGTCTATTACATTTAAGCCGCGTCACAACAAAACCAACATAGTGCGTTTGCGACCAGCATGGATCCAGACCAGTCTGCTCATCCGCGCAGTCTGATAAGGATCCATGCTGTTCACTTACCAACTCTATTACAAGTAGAGAAACTGATAGCAAACAGCATGGATCCTGATCAGACTGCGCTGATGAACAGGCTGGTCTGGATCCATGCTGGTCGCATATGCACTCTGTTGGTTTTGTCATGACGCGGCTCATTTCTTATAACTTCATTTTTGTCACTTTTATCACATGTTATTTAATATAGAGGAGAATACTCCTGTTTTCATTTCTAATAAAAAAAAAGTCCTCAAAACTTTTGAAGTACATTCTTTGGACATGATTTAATGCTATAATATAGAATAAAAATTAAAACAAGAGGGCCATGATGGCCCTGGATCGCTCACCTGACACAAACGCATCCAAGCAATGTCTTAAACAAGCATCATGGCCAAGTTTGATGACAACTGAGTCAAACATGTGACCTCTAGTGTGTTATAAAGATTTTTTCATATTTGGGCAATGTGACCTAATTTTTGACCGGACACAACCCATATTAAAACTAGACCTAGAAATCATCAAAACAACCTTCCTGACCAATTTCCAAGAAATTTGGATCAAAACTGCAGCCACTAGAGTGTTAAAAAGATTTTTCTATTTTTAGCTCCTGTGACCTAGTTTTTAACCGGACATGACCAATCTTAGCACTTGACCCAGAAATCATCAAAACAACCTTCCTGACAAATTTCCAGAATATTTGAATCAAAACTGCAGCCACTATAGTGTAAACAAGCTTTTTCTATTTTTAGCTCCTGTGACCTAGTTTTTGACATGAGATGACCCATCTTCGAACTTGACCCAGAAATCATCAAAACAACCTTCCTGACAAATTTCCAGAATATTTGAATCAATACTGCAGCCCCTAGAGTGTTAACAAGCTTTTTCTATTTTTAGCCCCTGTGACCTAGTTTTTGACCGAAGATGACCAATCTTCAAACTTGACTTAGATATCATCAAAACAACCTTCTTGACAAATTTCCAGAATATTTAGATGAAAACTGCAGCCTCTAGAGTGTTAACAAGCTTCTTTTTTTTAGCTCCTGTGACCTAGTTTTTGACCTGAGATGACCCATCTTTGAACTTGACCTAGAAATCATCAAAACAACCTTCCTGAAAAATTTCCAGAATGTTTGGATGAAAACTGCAACCATTAGAGTGTTAACAAGCTTTTTCTATTTTTAGCTCCTGTGACCTAGTTTTTGACCAGACATGACCCATCTTCGAACTTGACCTAGAAATCATCAAAACAACCTTCCTGACAAATTTCCAGAATATTTGAATCAAAACTGCAGCCACTAGAGTGTTAACAAGCTTTTTCTATTTTTAGCTCCTGTGACCTAGTTTTTGACTGGAGATATCCCATCTTCGAACTTGACCTAGAAATCATCAAAACAACCTTCCTGACAAATTTCCAAAATATTTGGATGAAAACTGCAGCCCCTAGAGTGTTAACAAGCTTTTTCTATTTTTAGCTCCTGTGACCTAGTTTTTGACCGGACATGACCCATCTTCAAACTTGACCTAGATATCATCAAAACAACCTTCCTGACAAATTTCCAGAATATTTGGATGAAAACTGCAGCCACTAGAGTGTTAACAAGCTTTTTCTATTTTTAGCTCCTGTGACCTAGTTTTTGACCGGAGATGACCCATCTTTGAACTTGATCTAGAAATCATCAAAACAACTTTCCTGACAAATTTCCAGAATATTTGGATGAAAACTGCAGTCTCTAGAGTGTTAACAAACTTTTTCTATTTTTAGCTCCTGTGACCTAGTTTTTGACCCAAGATAACCCATCTTCGAACTCGATCAGTATTTCATTGTGACAAACATTCTGACAAAGTTTGATAATGATCCAATCAAAACTGTGACTGCTAGACTGTTAACAACCCAATTGTTAAGAGTGTTTACAAGCTTTTTCTATTTTTAGCTCCTGTGACCTAGTTTTTGACCGGAGATGACCCATCTTCGAACTTGACCTAGATATCATTAAAACAACCTTCCTGACAAATTTCCAGAATATTTGGATGAAAACTGCAGCCTCTAGAGTGTTAACAAGCTTTTTCTATTTTTAGCTCCTGTGACCTAGTTTTTGACCCGAGATAACCCATCTTCTAACTCGATCTGTATTTCATTGAGACAAACATTCTGACAAAGTTTGATGATGATCCAATCAAAACTATGACTGCTAGACTGTTAACAACCAAATTGTTGACGACGCACGACACCGGACATAGCCCCATCACTATACCTCACCTTGACCACTTCGTGGTCAGGTGAGCTAAAAAAAAACAACATATATACATGTAAATATAAGTTATAATGACATGAAGACTTGGTATCTTACTCTTACCAAACATACAATCTATTACTTATATAAATACCTAAATGAACTTAAATACTTCATGGTATCATAAAGGTTACAATTCTTTTATGAATCAAAATTAATTATCTAAAAAAATTATTTCAAATATATAGGAATGAATGATAAATTCAATCTATCTATATTTCTTTATCATGAAAAACTTGATTTAGCACTTTAGATCACTTTAATAGAATATTTGCATTATTGATATACAAGTAAAAATTAACTGATATTTTCTATAAATTTATGCTTTGGCATCATAAACTGTTATGGGTAAAGGCTCATTTATTCAATAAACTAACTCTTAATAACTAACTAACTAACCTGGGTTTGTGAGATTCAAGTTATGTCGTTTTCCTTGCAGTTCTGTCAACCTTCTCTGACGCTCATCTTCCGACATTGTTGCCGCGGCTTCCACCAGATCATCTATACTTTCATCCTGCAAATGATTCAGTATTACCTCCCTTTCATCACCATGTCGTTTCAGCATTTCTCGTACATACACAATTTGTAGTCCTGTTAAATCACCAGATGCAGGTATTTTGTCCTTGGAGACCTCTGGTTCCTTTGTGAACTCCTCGTGTTGTTGCAGACGGAGTCTTCGTTGTTGTACATGTTTCCGTGACAACTCTCGTTGTCTGTCAATATCACTGTCATGTCTGTAATATAAAACATACTTAAGATTTGGATAGCATGAAATATTATTATTATTATTTTTTTTTTTTAAACGCAACTTGCTGTAAATTATAAAACAATTGATTTTAATACTTTCATTAAATGCAAACATCTAAATCTTTTGAATCTAGGACAACCCCCAACATCAAAACCCCACACCTCAAAATTTTCTAGAGTTGACAAAACACCACACATGACACATATAAAGCAGACACTGTTTATTTTCTATTTTAAGTGTGATCTTTTTGTTGCTATTGTTGAGTTTTTATATTTACATAATTATCACCGTTAAGGATATGATAACTTTTTGGCTTTACATTTAGAGAAAGACTCCATGCCTTATCTGGCACTTGCAACAACCAACTCAGCATCTATGTGCAAGCTGGACCTTACATGAGATAGATTTTGAAGGATCTAGTCTAACTAACTTTTAATCAAATATTTGAAAATTACACAATTATGCAATTATTTAAGTTGTGAGAGTGTAGCATATACCTCTGTGTTAGTGTATCTTTCACTCTCTCCATCAGACCTATACTGAGAGTAGCTGTCTCAAAATCTTCCTCTACCTCTACTCTGTATGCTTCAATCTACAAATAAAATTAGATTGTTTTACTGACTATTCTGACACAAGATTCATAAAACTAACTATGTAATTTGATAATTTTTTTTATTACATACTTTCAAAAACATGTGTTGGTTCACTTTTGTTTACTTCATAAGCATCATTTTCTGCAAAAACATGTTTTATGAAAGGATTTCCAAGGAGATCATATAACTTACTGATATGATTTCTTTAAAAGGTTGATATATGGGACATGTAATAAGACCAGGTAAAAATATAACATTGGTACATACAACCCTTGTGTCTTTAGTTAATAAAACAGAATTTATTTTAGTTTGATCATATAAGCTTAAAGACACTCTGACTCTGTTCTCATGAAACAAAGCAGAACTAGGCTTAGAGTGTAAAGTTTCTTGCTCAAGGAAACAAAGGCTTGTCACTGATGGGCTTTGAACCCCACATAGCCAATAATCCTTAGATTTTAAGTCTGATGCATTAACCACTCGGCTATGCCTGCAGGTTTAAAAAAAGTATGCAAGCCGATATTTTCTCATCAGATTTTCAGATGCTATGACATTACCTTTTATCTCAACAATCCTCATTCTTTTCATTCTTAAACTCAAACTTTTTCGCTTCCGGAGAATGTAACCATGACAACAGATATTCTTTCTCATTATCAAAGCGAGGCATTAGGTCAGCAAGCAGGTTAATAACTTTGTTATTGTCTACTGGATCTTCATCTGAAAAAATATAATCAATGCTGTTTTTCAAGAACAATCATTGACATAATGCAGATTTTCATTTAAACAAGGTTCATTTTAAATCTCTGCTGACTTGAATAGCAAATTATCTAAGGCTCAAAATTTAATGTACTTGAATTCAAATCTAGTAAAGAGATACTTGTCATATGTAGACTGTTAATTTTGCCATCAAGTTGTATGAACATGGAAATAAAATGGTGACATTCACTGACAATTCATTTTTATCATTCGGCTTTTATATGCAGATGGTAATAAAGCATTGGTATCAAAGTGTTATGCAACTTATAAAGAACTTCAAATGCAAATTTTACATTTATAGGTACCTAACAGCTTATCTTATTTATGAAAATCATCAAGCGTTTATTGTCTTCTTTTCACAGTTACAAGTATAGAAATTCATATTTAACACAGTCACATTTACAGTCTTGATACAAAATAAATTAACTCACCTAGTTTCTGCTGTTGTTTTCTTCTCACATACTCCGCCTTATCTTCACCAATCAATGTACGCAATGCTGGCAATATCTGAAATTCACAACAACCAAGTTTTTAACTTAAAACCCGAAAGAATGTTGCATAAAAAGTATAAGTTCAGCTGCAGAAAGCCTTATCAAATTCAGGTAGTAGATATGTACCGTAATGTAACAACTTATAACTCATCAATATTTCTTTTGCAAACTTGTTTTTAACAGTGTTGCTCTAACATTTATATTACCAGCACTCCTGAAATCTTTACCAGTCTAGTCTCCACAATTACTAGACAACTTTGCCTCAGAGAGTATTTACAAAAGACTTTAAAGCCAAGGCACAATGCTCCAATACTTGTTTGTATATGTATGTACAATCTGAAAGCTGTTCCTGTAGGGACAAACACAAGATGTTGAGGTTTTGCCAGTTCTTCTTAAGAATCATCCTCAGTAACCCAGGTTGTCTCTCATGACTCAAACAAAATATAAAATTTTCACTTTATGCTTTAATGTCATTCCACTATAGGGATCACCCTATTGCAGTATTTGTCATGAAATTAAATTAAATTTACCTTAGCTTTAGCTTTAGGACCAAGTAATGTCTCCATTTCTAACAATTTCCCCTCACTTCTGAGGAGCTTCTCTTGTTTAATGATCTCCTTCATAGCAGCTTGTTTCTCCTCTTTGGAAAGGCTACAAAAATGAAATACCATACATGACTGTGCAAGAAACAATTAATTGACACTCTTGATAAAGCCAAATAAAATATGTCACCTAATTACATCAGCAAAGACACCATATCTCTGAAGACTGAGAATTTTGTTAGTTCCAGCCCTGGGTATGACACATGTAAGTTTTTCTTCCATTAAAATTACCTTTAAATTTCTGTAAAGATATATCCTTCTCTAGAATAATTTTGAATTTGCTGTCTTATAATGACATCATACAGACTTTATGTAAAAAGTGTATCAAAAATTAAAAAAACAGAATACATACCTTCTCCAATCCATCTGGTCTTTCAATGACATCAACAACATTGTCTTTCTCAGTCTCTCATACTTACTTTCCAATGCCTGTAATTTTGTTTTGTAAAGTTTTGTAATTCAGAAACTATATACATGTACAGTTGACTCTCGATAACTCGAAATCCAAGGGACTGGGCATTTTACTTCGAGAGAAACGGAATTCGAGTAACGTGGATCTGCCGCCATTACATTGACATTCGTACATGTATATACATGTACCTGATTGAATGTGCAAAGAAGTATGTTTGTTATTGTTGATAACGGCAATGCTGCAATATTAAACCGTTGAAATGACTGTAAATCACTTACAAATACAAATTATAAATTAACAACAAGATTGCATTTGAGAAAAATGCTATGCCACCGCATTAATACAACACTAAATAGTAGTGTAGGAACAGATTTTTTTGTTTCTATACAATTTTGAAGATTGTCATAATGCATAGATCCCTGACCAATCTTATTCTTATTATGAGATTAGTGGTTAAATCTGTTGTTAACTCAAGAAAAGACCGGAGTAGGAATATATCAATGCACTCGAGTCTAGTGAATTTGGGTGGTGAAGGTCATATTTCACACAGCCTAAATTTCATGACTACATCAAAGGACAACACAGTAAGACACTTTGTCAAAATCTAGGTCAGCTGAAATCAAAGTTCACTTTACATCTTAATGATTTAATCTGTGCACATGGTTCAAATTTCATAGCTGTACATCAAACGACAAGAAAGTAGGTCACATCATCAAAATCTAGGTCACCTGATATCAAAGTTCAATTTTACAACTAAAACTGTGCACATGGTCAAAATTTCATCGCTGTACATCAAAGGACAAGAAAGTAGGTCACTGTCCTATTGGGCAAGGCAAAATTTTGGACCCAAGGGTTTAATTCAAAACAATCTTGATACAGTCCACCAAACAACATTTCAAGTCAAATATCTAAGCTGTAGCTTATGTACATAATGAAAATCAATGACACCCGGGCAAAACCAATTATGACCCCAGGGCTATAATATGAAAAAATCTGGGTAAAGGTTCACTTTGCAAAGTCTCATGCCATATATTTAACCTCTAGCCTTTGTCAATTCAGAGAAGAAGATTTTTCAATTCAGAGAAGAAGATTTTTTAAGTTATTACTTTATACATATAAGGAAAACTATCGCCTCTTGGGCAGGGCAATCTTAACACTAGGGGGCATAATTAAAACAACTTTAGTACAGGACCCATAGATGATATTATATACCAACTATCAAAGCTCTAAGCCTTGTTCCTTCAGACAAGAAGATTTTTTTAATTTTTTAATATATGTACATAGTGAAAATCAATGACCCCAGGGGGTGGGGCCAATTTTGACCCCAGGGCTATAATTTGTACAACCTTGCTAGAGGTTCACTACATAATGTTTCATGCAAAATATCTTAACTCTTGTCTTTGTAAATTTAGAGAAGAGGATTTTTTAAGTTTTTACTATATACATATAAGGAAAACCTATGGCCCCTTGGGCAGGGCAAATTTTGACACTAGAGGCAAAATTTGAACAACTTTGGTAGCGTACCTAAAGATGATATCATTTAACAAATATTAAAGCTCTAAGCCTTGTACCTTCAGACGATAAGATTTTTTGATTTTTTACTATATGTATATATTGAAAATCAATGACCCCGGGGTGGGGCAATTTTGACCCCAGGGCTCTAATTTGAACAATCTTGCTAGAAGTTTACTTCACAATGTTTCATGCAAAATATCTAACCTCTAGCATTTGTCAATTGCTAGAAGAAACATTTTTACTATAAGTTTTTACTATAAGGAAAACCAATGACCCCCAGGGCGGGCCAATTTTGACCCCAGGGCTATATTTGAACAATCTGGGTAGAGGTCTACCAGACAATGCCTTATGCAAAATATCTAAGCTGTAGGCTTTTGGGTCTTTACAAGAAGGTATTTTAAGTTTTTACTATATGTACATAAAGTGAAAATCAATGACCCCCGGGGCGGGGCCAATTTTGACCCCAGGGCTATAATTTGAACAATCTTGGTTAGGGTCTACCAGACAATGCCTTATGTAAAATATCTAAGCTCTAGGCCTTTTGGGTCTTTACAAGAAGGTATTTTAAGTTTTATTATATCTACATATAGTGAAAATTAATGACCCCCGGGGCGGCGCCGATTTTGACCCCAGGGCTATAATTTGAACAATCTTGGTAGAGGTCTACCAGACAATGCCTTATGCAAAATATCTAAGCTCTAGGCCTTTGGGTATTTCCAAGAAGATTTTTTAAATTTAGTCTTATAATTCCTTTTGGTTGCCATGGCAACCAGATTTCTGCATGGAATGAAATTCTTTGAACAACTTTGGAAGCCCTTCACCCAAGGATCAATCCTGCCAAGTTTGGTTGAAATTGGACTAGTGGTTTTTCACAAGAAGATTTTTTAAGTCCACTATATAATCTATATAACACACACACACACACAAACAAACACACACACACACAGGTGAATCGCTATATGCCACCGCATCGCAGATGCTGCGGTGGCATAAAAAATATATTATTCAAAATTTAATACATGGATATTAATAGTGAAATATAAACACAAGCATTCGTAGCAATGACATAAATGCAACACAATTTATCTAATGTTTGATGTAAATTGATCATCGGACTACAACAAAAGTAGCAACTATCGTGAACCGGAAGTACATATTAATGTATGCAATATGACGGAACATTAATTATACAAATGTCATTTACGTTGAAAACAGGCAGGCACAATTAAATTAATTAAATCTTGAATTACTGATCTAACTGTTAAAACTAATTAAGTCCTAAATCCGATTAAAGCCACTTTCACGACGTGCTAATAATACATGATGACCGGCAATTAAAATTACTATGAAACATGTGAATCACGAGTGACAACATCTCAACTTGATGTTGCCGACCTTTGATCAGTCGGCTGTTAAAACTTCGACTAATTAATATGAAAATATGTTGGACTTTAATTGACGGGACCAAATTTTCTTTTCGACTAAACAGGAGTCTCGGTAAGTCAAAATTTGACCTAAGCGGAGTTAAAATACAAAGATAAAGAAGGAAATTTGACGGGACTTCAGAAATTCTTCGACTTACGCGGAATTTTGAGTAAAGCGATTTTGACTTATCGAGAGTCAACTGTATATCATGACTAAATTGCTCCAATATTCTATAAAATCAAATCTATTTTTTTCAAAATAGCACATAAAAAAGTTTTTTTAGTTTTTGATTTTTTATAAATATACATTTTCATGAACATGTTGCCTTGAAGAAAACAATTTATGTTAAGTTTCATAAAAGTTGTAAAAATGTGCCCTTTTTATTTTACGTAAATACGTAGGTTTAACACATTTACATATACTCTTTAAAACAATAGATAAACCCAGACTAATACTCAACAGACTAAATACTCAACTAAAACCAAAGTTGAGGGTTTAAGAGTCACTTAAAACCAGCATGTCCAAAGAATGAAAGTCATGAATTCAAATGCCAAGCTCCCAATGCTCAACAATATTAGTCAAGTTGGTCTATCCGCCGCCATTAGACATTATGCCAGGTAAGCTCCTTTCTGTACAAACCTTGAGATAATTTCCTCATCCTCCTCCTGCTGACGTCTAGTGTACCTACGCATCACATACAGGCAAGTTTGGGTCATAGTGTTTCCTCTATCCTAGCTGTACCCACTTGTTTAAACCAAAAACACTTTGATATCTCAATCAGTACCCTGATATAT